>NC_143162.1:28878484-29181515 GCF_047325235.1 Durio zibethinus
TTTATTATTACTTGATTTCAATAAATTTTTCTTGATTTTTGATTGTGCCTATTTTTTTACCAAGTCATTATACATCTAGGATTTTTTTTTTTTTTTTTTGTGTTTGGGGCTTTATTTGGTTAAAGTTTGAAATTTTAATGCTTGATAATGAAAAAAAATTCTTCATAAAAAAAATGAAAATAACGCCAATTGCGACCCGTTATTGCCGTTATTAATCGCTACGGCATTTTTTTACGACCACAATGAATTGCTAAAGATGTGAATTTTCTTCACACCCAATATCGGTTGAATAGCGGCAACAGTGGGTGTCGATTCCGCTAAATAGCGGCCGTTATACCGCTATTGCGATGCTATTTGAATCCTTGATCACAGCCTTGAGCTTGTCTCCTGCTAAGGCTGCCTTTCCTTTTTTTTTGCATCTTGCTCTTAAAACCACCTATATCACACATGTGACCTTCTCTACACTTATTCTTTATAGCCTAGTACCTCATGCAAATCCACGTTAGCCGAATAGGCCCATTCTTTATTTCTTCCTTTGGGTTTGTTTGGCCTTTCTATGCTTGGGCCTTCATTTTGTTTTGTTTTGGATTTCCTTAGGCCTTTCTTAAAATAGGATATATATTGAACTTGATTTAGGTTGATTTTGGGCTCTACTTTAGGCTTTATACCACATTTTGGGTTTTCTTTTGAGCCAGAATAAGCCTTTAAAATGGTCAATATAATGGCTCGAAATTAATGGTCCCCCCTCATATTTTGAAAAAGGGCCCGGATTAACCATGTCAAAATGCTCCGAACAAAATTCAGTGTCTCCAAATGTGTGAGATTCTACTTACTTCCTTTTGATTCCACCATTTAGTTTTTTCTCCAAAATAATTGATGGCCTATTTAAGATCATTTTAACACATCAGAAGTTAATCAACCCTTTTTGAGACATTTATACTAAAAACAACTAAGTTATTCAAGAATTAACTCGACTAACTAATTCTGGTAGCCTATGCTACTTTCATTAAAATGACCATGTCTCAAGATATACAATTTGCAATTAAGATATTTTTAATGCATTAGAAACTAAACTTGATAAGCTTTTTAACAATATATGGCCCATCTTGTAATTCCTTGTAGATTAATTGTAATAAATTTTGCAATCCATGTCTTATGCTATTGCTAGATAGCATGTATACCTTCTAATAAAAATTTCATATTTATTCACAGGAGACTCCAAATTCAATTCTACTTATTTTGTTAAAAGGTAGACTGAATAATATTTTCAATCATGATGGCTCAATTCTTAATTCTTTGTATAAAATTTAAGACAATTTTTGTAATTCAACCCTAATGCTACTATCATATAGCCTGTATATCCTTAAATAAAAACTATACAATATTCATAGAAAACTCATATTCGACTTCCATTTATTTTATTAGAAAGTAGATTCAACATGCTTTCCAATGATATATAATAATCATAGAAATATCTAATCCCTTGATATAGAATATTATTTTAATCTACTATTATAAAAAATAGCATCTTATCCAAAAATAGAATTTCTCCTTTAACCTTTAAAATTCAAATCTCCACTTTCAACATTTAAAATCTACTCAATAATCATCATTAAATCTTAATAACATGAAGTAAATAAAACCCAATAATTTACCTAAATCGATTATAAAGATTAATGAAAGATTTCATAATTTTTCTTGGTTTTCCTCTCAAAACTTCAATTTCAAATAATAGCAACCAACATGGTATATTTCTTAAATAAAAAGATGAAAGTAGCCTCTGATTTCGAATCTCCAACTTGAGTTTTCATGCTTTCTAACCCTAAAGAAGATGAGAAAGAAGAGCTTTCATTTTTTTTTATTTCACGATAGCTAATTTTTCTTTCATATAATATCTCTGTCTTTTTTTTTATTAATTAATCTCTTAATAAACTGATGAGTTTTAGTATTAGCCTAGTCCAATTATTATTTGGGCTGGGGTATTACAACACAACAATTAGAAAGATAATTGAAGAAATTTATCAAATAGGTGACTCAATAAATACACCCTAGATTTGTTTATTGAGAGCTTCAAACCTAATCTCCACCATTCAAAATGTAAAACACTAAGTCATGAATGTGTTGATAAAATTTCAACTCAATCGGATCATAGATCGACCTTCATTTAATCTCTTAATTAAACTGCAACTCTTTTTTTCTTATTTTCTATCTTGATAATTTTTTTCTCTCTTGGTGGCTCCATACCTTTTTCATGCCTAAATATAGCCCCCATCTTTTATTATGTAAGGCTTTTATTGCAGTTAAAAGGCAAAAGCCCCATGGCCTTTAATTGGTGAAAAAAGCATGGGGTTGACCCTACATTCTTAACAATCTCTCTCTTTAGTCCCATTAAGAGGAGATTCATTACTATAATAGTCTCATTTAGAACTTACCATGGCCAAGGAATCCATTTTGGCCAAGTTACTCTAGAGCTCAAGCTTTTTCCTAACAAGTGTTTTAGTCAACATGTTTGCTGCATTCTTATCAGTATGGACTTTCTTCAACTGTATTTATTGTTCCTTAATCATTGAATGTAGTTAGTGATATCTAACATTAATATGCTTTATTTTAGCATAGTACATGATATTCTTATTCAAATCTAAAGCACTCTAGCTACCACAAAATATCATATATTTTTTTTATTCAACCCCATTTCAAGAAGAAAATGTTTCATCCAAAGCATTTCTTTACCTAATTTGGTTGCTGTAATATATTCAACCTTTATAGTTGATAAGGCAACAGGCTTTTGCAACTTAAACTGGTAAGACACAACTCTACAAAAGTCAAAACATACCCTAAAATAGATTTCCTACCATCAAGATCACTTGCTATGTTAGTATTAGTAAACCCTTCTAAAACTAGTTGTGTAGTCTCATAACTCAAGTATATTCTTGAGATGCCTTTTAAATATCTGAATATCCATTTTTCTACTTCCCAGTGAACCTTCCTTAAGTTATAAATAAATTTACTCACTACACCAATTATATGAGTAATGTCAAGTCGTATACAAACCATAAGATACATAAAAGAACTGACTGTAAAAAAATAAGGAATACTAGACATAACTAGTTATTTTCCTTAGTCACTAGATAAGATTTTACTCAGATAAAAATGGTTAAGAACTAGCAAGTGGAGTGCTAACTGATTTAGTGTGCTGCATGTTAAATCTATTAAGCACCAATACAACATACTTTTCTTGTGACAACCATAGCTTTTCAGATCTCTTATCTTGGATAATATACATACTGAGAATTTGCTTTACTAGACCTTAATGTTTCATGTCAAAGGACTTAGGCAATTTTTATTTCAATTTGTAAACTATACCAGTATCTTGTCCTATAATTAACATATCATTAACATATAACAAAAGAATAATTAAGTTATCATTAAAAAATTTTTTAACATAAATACAAGGATCTATTACCGTTCTTTTATAGTTATGACTCACTATAAAAGAATCAAATTTTTTGTACCAATATCGTTGAGCTTGTTTTAAGCCATACAAGCTTTTTTTCAGTTTACAAACTAAGTGCTTTATCATTTTCACTTCAAAACCCTTTAGATAATCCATATAAATCTCCTCCCATAAGTCATCATGCAGAAAGCAATATTAAGCAATTTAAGCTCAAGATTGAAACTAGTCGTTAATCTCAATACCACTTAAATGGTACTTATCTACACAATTAGAGAGAAAATCCCATCAAAATCGATGTCGTATTTCTAAGAAAAACCTGTTATCACCAATTGAGCTTTGTGCCTAACTAGTTTGTCACAATCTTTTCTCAGCTTGAACACCCATCATTCTTAATTTAACGGTCTTCTCTATTTTAAAAGTTTAATAAGAGCATTTGTACTATATATTTGCAATGACTCCATTTTTTCTTTCATTGGTATTGACTAATGTTCTCTATCCGGAGTAATCTGTATATCTTGGAAGCTTTTTAGCTTTCCTCACACTAATAACTAAAATAAAATCTAAACTTGGATACCTAGTGGATAGCTGGTGCTCTCTAGTAAATCTTCTAAGCTAAGACTTTACACTATTTGATGCCGAAGGTAACTCCCTTTGCTCATCACTCTTTGGTGAAAAAGATTGCTTATCCTACTCAACACTCTTTGGTAGAGAAAACTATTTTTCCTACTCAAAATTGAATGCTTCTTATTTATTATTAACTATAATTAGCTTATGTGTATCCCCAAACTTTGTCTCTTACTCATTTTCACCATCTGTGACTCTTTTAGGTGAAACTTCTATTTATGTTAAAACATCACACTCAATAATAACTTATGTAATCTTCTTATTCTTTCCAAGGTCTGCTATCATTTTTTTTTTCATGAAAAATCATATCTATGCTTTTAACTATCTTTTTCTTCATTGGATCACATACCTTAAAGCCAAAATTTTTATCACCATATCTCACAAACACACAGTGTGTAGTTTTACTATCAAGCTTTGACCTTTTTTTTTTGGACATGCATAAATGCTTTACACCTAAAAACCTTTAAGTGAGAGTATAAAACACCTTTCCTTCTTCACACTCTTTTTGGAATGTCAAAACCTAAATAAATTGATGGTGATTTGTTAATCAAATAGCAGGCTGTGTTAACTGTTTCATCCTAAAATTATTTTAATAATTTTGCCATCTTTAACATACATCTAACTTTTTTCATAATAGTACGGTTCATTCTTTTAGCTACACCATTATACTGTAGTGTTTTAGGTTTTGTCATCTCATGCCTAATCTCATGCTTTGAACAATATTATTCAAAGTCTTTGGATATGTATTCTCCACCATTATACACTTTAAGTGCAACCCTATTATCCTTTCTACCATGGCATGAAATTTTTGAAAATGCTATTGTACTTGAATTTTGTTTTTTAATATATATACTCAAGTCTTACGTGAAGTATTATTAATAAAAGTAACAAAATATTTGCTATCACCTAATGACTCAACCTCAATGGGACCACATACATCAAAATGAATAAATTCCAATATGTTTTCTTTCCTTCAAAAATATTTATGAAAGGAAACTCTACAATGCTTACCATGTAAACAATGATCGCATGAATCGAAAGACATACCTTTGGTCAAGGAAATGAGATATTGCTTGACCAAAACTTGTAACCGTTTTTCACTCATGTGTACCAGCCTTTTATGCCACAAATTTACTGAAGCATCATCTTTAACGACATTTATCTGGTTGCCATTCAATTGCATCCATGTCTTGTATATTATACTGTGGAGATCCGTACCCAACCTACGAGGTATTGTTCGCTTTGACTCGAAGGTCTCACAGTTTTTATCTCACAAAAGGTGCCTCACAAGTTTGGGATTAAGTCTCTACATATATATAATTTTTTATTCACACATCATTCCGATTTGGGATTTGAGGCATTACAATCTTCCCACCTTTAATGCTTGATGTCCCTGTTAAGCCGAGTCCATCCACAAGACCAAGATCACACCAAACCACTGTGTAGTATTTAGTGACTCTCACGACCCCACCGTGTAACACTTAATGACTCGCACAGCTACCGACTAGTGATCGCTCTAATACCATTTGTGGAGACCCGCACTCAACCTGCGAGGTATTGTCCGTTTTGACCCAAATATCTAACGATTTTATCCTACAAAAGGTACCTCATAAGTTTGAGATTAAATCTCTCTCTATATATATATATCATTCCTTATCCACACATCCTTCTGATGTGAGATTGGCGGCATTATAGTTCTTTATATCACAACCTAAGACCAAGACGCAACACGGCCATATTACCTTGAAATATACCCCAAAGTCATATAAAGCTTTTTTTCTTAATCATTTTAAAATTCTTTAATAAACTGATACAGTCTGTTAAGTAAAATCTATATCTTTAATCCAACTAATAATATGTCTCTACATATCCAAATATAAATCATATAAAAATATAAAACTGTTTTATAAGATCTCATTGGCTAACATTATCTCTGACAACTAAGTAATCTTTCTTATTTGATCTTCTAGCTTTTTACAAAATTAAGCAAACTTATCACTTACTCATCTGTAAAAAAAAAGTAAAAAAAAATGAGCAAACCACAGCTTAGTAAGTATAGGCTCACACACCTTATCGGATCAAGCATATTTTTCATATGTATCATATAGATCATTCAAAACATTCATCAAATCATAATGTCAAAACATTTCAAAGATCATTTTTCTATCAAACATTTCATAAATTCATAAATCAATATAAAAACATGCCAATTCATAAATCATTGCAAAATATGCTACCATTCAAATATCGTAATCAAACCAAATCATGGATCAATCATTAAAAATTATCATAAATCATCTTTATATACAAATCATGGATCAATCTTTAAAATCAGCATAAATCATCATTATCATTCATTTATCATTAGCTACGATCACTACTATAACCCGTGACATTGACCGTATTGACAATTTCATCCTCATGATCATTCATTCATTTATCGTTAGCTACAGTCACTATTATAACCTGTGACATTAGCCGTATCGATAATTTCATCCTCATGATCATTGTTAACTATTATAACCCGCTAGCCAGGGCCTTACGCTAACTACTATAACATGTTAGTAGGGCCATATGATCATGTCTTTGCTAACTACTATAACCCGTTAGCCAGGATTGTAGAACTAGTTCTGGTGTCAATAATCCCACTTCTTAGGGATATAAAAATGTAGCTATCATAAAATCGTTCTTTAAATAAAAACCATTTTCTCATTTCATTCATAAGCATGATCCATCGTTTATATAGAGAAACACAAAATAATCATATGCTTGATCCTATTTTCATACATCAAAAATAATGAAATAAAACATTAATTCATTTAAAAACATACATATATACATAGATTTGAAAACAGGCAAAGTGTGTGAGATTCTACTTACCTACTTTCGATTCTACCACCTAGTTTTTCTCCCTAAATAATTAACAGCCTATTCAAGATAATTTCAACACAACAAAAATTAATCAACCCTTTTGAGACTATTTATACAAAAATTAACTAAGTTACACAAGGGTTAACTCAACTAATTGATACTGGTAGCCTGATCTCTTTTCATTAAAACAGTCATATCTCAATATATCCAAATTGGAATTAAGATCTCTTTAATGCGTTAGAAACTAGACTTGATAAGCTTTCTAACCATTTTCATCCCATCTTGTGATTCCTTCTGGATTAATTATAACAATTTTTGCAATCCACGTTAGATGCTGCTGCTAGACAGCCTATATACCTTCTCATAAAAATTACGTATTTATTTATAGGAAACTCCAAATTCAATTTTGCTTATTTTTTTGGAAAGTAGACTCAATAATATTTCCAAACATATATGGCTTAACCTGTAAATCCTTGTATAAAAATTAAGACAATTTTTGTAATTTAACCTTGATGCTACTACCTTATAGCCTGTATATCTTTATGTAAAAATTAGACAACTCTTCATAGAAAACTTGGATTTTACTTCTGCTTATTTCATTAGAAAGTAGATTCAACATGCTTTCCAATGATATATAATAATCATAGCAATAATTTATCCATTAATACAGAATCCTATTTTAACTCACTGTTATAGATTATAGCATCTCATCTAAAAAACATAATTTCTCTTTCAATCTTTAAAAATTGAAATCCCCACTTTCAGCCTTTAAACTCCATTCAATAATCATCAATAAATCTTAAGAACATGAAATAAACAAAGCCCAATAATTTACCCAAATAGATCATGAAGATTAATGAAAGATTTCATAATTTTTCTTGATTTTGCTCTCAACACTTTAATTCCAAATAATAGCAATCAACTTGATATTTCTTCTTAAATAAAAAGAGGGCATATACTCACCTTTAAGGGATTAACTTGATTGTAGCCTCTGATTTTGAATCGCCAACTTGATTTTTCATATTCTCTAACTCTAAGGAAAATGAGAAAGAAGAACTCTCATTTTCTGTCTGGTTCTCAATAGCTTGGTTTTCTTTCATTTAATGTCTCAACCCTTTTTCTTTTACTAAATAATGTCTTAATAAACTGATGAGCTTTGGTATTAGTCTAGCCCAATTATTATTTGGTTTGGGGTATCACATGTGTAGCATAATTTTCCTCTTAAAACTATCATAAATCTTTTGAGAAGCTTTCACTATTAATTCTTTTGTTGACTCTCATATCATTCCTTATCAAGGACATTAATCGCAAGTAAGTTCATTCTCATATCCGAAATGTGTCTATTGTCCCTCAAAATCAACATGCAGCCCATACTAGTTTGTACAACAATATCATTGACACCAACGATTTATGACACACTCTTGTTTCCCATCTTGATTCAATCAAAGTCTCTTGTTTTATAAGTTGTAAATAGCTTTTTTTAGGACACAATGATATGCCACTATTGTGTCAACTATCCACTCAATGTCAAGATCACTAACATGATTACAGTCATCATGTGTATAACTAAAAGTAATTGAATCATTATCTGAATTCACCGTTATAACATTGCTATCATCTAAACTTTTGCCTTTCTTATATTTTCACTCTTGCTTCAAGATTTTGTAGTTTTGTTTATATGATCAAGTTTACCATAATGGTAGCATTTGACTTTATCTTTGGACTTGAATCTATGTTTGAACTTACTATGGCCTTTCGAATTTTGACCTTTGTCGAGATTTCTTCCCCCGTTCTCTGTAACAAGAGCTTGATTCTCAGAGTTTGAATTTTTTCACCTTATTTCTTTATTAAGCATATTTTCCTTTACCATCTCTAACGTCACTTTGTAGTTAAAAGCTAAATTAAGAATAATTACAACTAGAGTATTCTAGTTATCTAACAATGAACTCAAAAGAAATAACGTGTTCATTTCATCATCCATTATAAAGTCCATAATAGTCATTCGATTTAATATATCTTGAAAATCATTCAAGTGTTCTGTAATTGATAATCCATAATTATACTACAAAGTTGCAAGCTTATTAATAAAAATAACTTCATTCATGCCTGTCTTCCTCTCATACAATTCTGCTAATTTTTTTCAAATAATATGGCCATCTATGATGAAACACGTTAATATCTACCCATTTTTTAATTGTGATCAGCATCTTGCTACCTAGCTTATTTTAGCTTTCATCTTTCATATCTGCTAGTTTAGCCAAATCACCAAATATCGACTCATACAAATCTTTGTAATATAAATGAACATCTATCATTGACTTCTAAATTGAATAATTTGATCCTATCGATTTTTTCATGGAACCTATATCACCCTCCATGATGTCAAATAGAATTTACATCTATCTCGGATTGTTACTGTATCGTTGTCTCAAAAATAACCTGACTTTAATACTACTTGTTGGGCTTAAAGCGACTAACATAACAACACAGAAGTAATATATAATAATAAACCTTCCAGCAAATAGACAACAATCAATAATAAATAACGCAAAAAAATAAAACACACCAAAATTTACATGAAAACCTCCAGTGTAGAAAAAAAAATTCACGAACCACCAAAAAAATATCACTATAAAAAAATTGATATACAAAGTTCTCCTCTAACTAAAACTAGAGCTAAATAATAATTAAAAAGATAATTAAAGAAATTTTATCAAATAAGTAACTCAAAAAATATATCATGAATTTATTTTTAAGGAGTCAATTCTGATTTCACTATTTAAAATATAAAACACTAAGTCGTAAATATACTCCTAAAATTTTAACTCAATCAAATTACAAATCAACTTATGTTCAACCTCTTAATCAAACTAGCAGCTCTCCCCTCTCTTTATTTTCTCTAGGCAATTTTTTTCTTCTCTTCTAGAGGCTTCACACTTTTTTCATGCCATAAAACAGCCCCCCACCTCTTATTATGTTAAGGCTTTTATTTCAATTAAAAGATAAAAGGCCTATGGCCTTGGTGAAAAAAGCACGGGCCTGGACCCACGTTCTCAACAAATCTCTTACTTTTTTGGTCTAGTGCTTTCTCCAGCAGGCAGCTTCAGCTTCAGACTTTCGCACCAATAGACCAAGAATATCCGCAAAAGGATAGAGATCACAGGATACAACAAATTAGCAGAAGACCTTCAAAGGGCTGGTAAGTGTTAACATCTCATAATTTCATCCTATGTCAATCCTTTTTACTTCTTGTTCTGGAAGGTGTTTGCCGGCGTTCATAACTAATTTAGAAATCTTACCATGGCTTGCGGGGATGAAAATCAGTTACTTCTATACCTGAGTCACCTGTTCGAACTCAACTGAACAACGTATAAATCAGCTTGTGGAAGCTATCTTCATTCTTCTTATCAACCCTCTTATTAGTTAGCTTCATCGGCTGATACTTGTAAAGTTCCATCAAAGTAGCAATCCCCTTAGACCCCACACAGAAAAACTTGTGAAATGTGTAAATTAATACTTGAATTCAAGAAACTATTTTCCAAATAAAGAAAGTGGCTTGTTCATGAAGGGAAAATTGTTCCTCAGAAACCTGGCATATAAATGAATTGCAAGTCAAGTCATCATCAAATTAGCTTGAATCTATGTTAAATTTCTTGAGCAAAGGAAAAAGAAGAATTAGGCATTACACTTTACAGCATTTGCCCGAATGACTAATGTTTTGGCAATTCATCCACGGTGCAGTATTGAACAATGAACATCTTTGAGAAACTCCAGACTATATGTCAGAAACTTCAAGCAGACACTAAGAAGTTTTGAGAAATTGACAATAGTGTTAGAGGTGAGAAGTGGTAAATCAGCAGTCAGCCGAGATAATGGAATGTCTGATAATGTCAATTTTGAAGGTGCAAATTTCTAAGCTAATTATTTGTACATTTCAGATAATTTTTGGTTTGTTAAAGAATCTGTGCTTTTTTTTTCTTTCCAGATTTGGTATTTCTTTCTTAAACTAGTTTTTCTTTTTTTTTTTTTTGCCTCAAATTTCGGATAGATTACCAAAACTAGAGAAGTTTTGATTAAATTATGATCAAAAATAAGAAAAATAATCGAATAATAGTTCTATGATGTTTGCTTTGGGAAAATGATTTTATGATTTTATTTCACAAAAAATTTCTCATAAATAAATTTAAATATATATATATATATAAAATAATGCAGAACCTCGTAATATCCCAGTGTTACAATAAGTTCGAACATACATCTACTTCAAATAGAAATCAGCTAAGAGTCCATATGTCGCATTTATTTTGGTACTCAACTTGAGACTGAATCAAACCTACCCACCAAATAATAACTAATGAACTGAAAAGCAATTAAAGTTGATGTACAACAACAGCAGTTGATAAGCTTGATTTTTCAGATTAATGTGCTCTTTGACATTCTAATGTAGAATCAATGAAATAAGAGAGAAAGAGAAAGAGACGAGTGCTGTACAGACAAAAAATAGTAAAAAGAATTGATTTATAGTGAGAGGGTCAACAAATATGTATTCAAGGATGCACAAAACATAACTAGTTAATTTGACTAGATTTCGCATGAGTAAATTTTACAACTCAGTTCTTGTCCAGTTAATTTGAAACAGCTACAGAGTGTAAAAAAGAAATAACATATGTGCCCACATTAGTTTTAGCCATCACAAGTCAAAATGAATAATCCTGCAAATCCGACTTTGAGTCACCCATTTCAATATCAGCTAAACACTCTTCTGTAGTAATAGGAGGAAGTTGCCTGATCTTGCGTTTTAAATTATGCTTGTGCCACTCACTCTTAAAGTGATCTCTATACTATTTGGAATCTCCCACAAATGCATTGCATGTGCTGCACTTGTGTTGCTTTATCTCCGCCTCAGCATTCCCATTTCCTGAAGAGATGGTCTGTTGTCGAATTCTCACTTAGTTGGACAATCGAATCAGTATATTACTGGGGTAAACGTGATGGCAGTAAGTCAGCAGATTCCTTGGGTAGAGGTGATGATATATCCTCATCATCATAATGATCAACCTGGGTATCACCCTCAGCATGCACAGACACTGCAAGTATTTCCAATGTACCCTGTAAATTCCTCACATGGGCATCCGATTCTCGAAACATTCCTGGTTCCATTTCACAGATCTGAACAATAATCAAACTGGAAACTTGAGCATTTGAAGAAGAAAATGATGAGATAAAAAGTCAAGCAAGCACTTCAATAGATATCAACCACCAACTGTACAGCTCAGTCACTAAGAAAAGCTAATTTAATTCCAAAAATAAAATGCAGCAACAAACACAGATGCGGTTGACAGATTAATTGTACAGGGAGCTAATTATAAAATCTCAGAGATATGTAGCTCATAATGATTCCACAACCTTTTTGAAAGGACTGATGCTATCAAGCACACATCTACATATAGGTAACATCACAAAATAGGAGTTGTGGTTGACTTTTACGTTTATGCCCAGTGGAGAAAAGGAAAGTTACTGGTACAAAAAGGCATGAAGCAATTCATACAATATATTCATGAGAATTAAAATTCTCTACCGGATATAAGTTTCTACATACTTGACAAGGTTTATGCTAATGTATAGGTACATTTTCCTCTTGTTTTGCTTCACAGAAGGAGCTACTACCGTCAACAAAAACAAACTAAACAGAAATAGCAAAACCCTTCAAGTATCCAAAAAAATGGTTCTGATTTGTTGGTTATCCTACAATTTCAACTTCCAAGCGAATCATGCAGGCAGTCATGACAATAATTTTGATGGATTATATTCATTACGTTCAAATAACCAGCACACAGAGATGCTAGAGGTAGTGGCCATGGGTAGGAAACCTACTTTAGTATTTCAGTAAGCAAAGATAAAACTGCAGTAAACTTAAAACCACAGTTATGAGAAAAAAATAAAATAAAATGACTAAATGAAGGGTCAAACACTTCTCCTCAAGGCAATAGTGCAACAAGTACTCAGGACTTACAACTGATAGCTGACTTTGCGATTCATCTTTTGAAACATGGTAGCACTTCATTCATTCAGCTTCCCAAAATGACAATTAAAATTTTGTCTAGGAAAAGTGAGTCGTAATCTCATGGGAGACCGTTTTATAGGGAAGTTCTTCTGAAGCTCACCTATAACCTCTAGTGCCAGCAAAATATAAACCACTAGACCGAGAAGACAACACAAAGCCATGATAAAATACACAAATTTCTAGAAATGTTGGCCATCAGTTCACTCATCTAAATATGGACGAAATTTTCAGATATTTTGCCATCAAGTAAAGAAAGGTTAACTTAATATCATTGATGCTAAATAAATTAAACAAGCATATCTCAATATGACATGAAGATGGCATTAAATTTCAAACGATTCATCGGTTCTTTTCGCAGAATGCATAGCTCAATACTTCAAAAAAACAACATAAGGAATCTGCTTCTTGGAGCTACTATGGGGATCAACAGCGAAATGAATTTCGTGCATTAGTCTCTTAATCATACTAATAGTGTAAGGGCGTTGAGTTTCAGGATTGATAGTCTTTTGCATAACAATCGTGGCGGCATCCCGAAACTGACTAGAAAATTGTGATTCCCTTTCCTTCCCAGCAATTTGTAGCTCCCCTTTCTCCAAAATCTGCCATCCACCAAAAAAATAAAAACCATTTCCAGAAAATAAACTAAAATAACTTTTCGGAAAATTTAAGCTAGAATTACCTCTAAACAAATTTTAGTTTGGTCATCACTCGCAAAAGCAGCAACCAAATCTTTGGTCTCAGCAAGTACCCCTTTCAAAACATTTGAGTAAACTGTGTGGGACTGTCTGTAACACTTCTTCCAAATCCTTCTCTCTATTGCAACAAAAAAAAATTTGTTCATTTTTTTTGATAAATTTAATCGATTTCAGGATAACTAATAAGTAAATTAAAAAGTTTTACATAGAAGTCGTAAAAGTTACACCCGGCAACGCCAGGAGAGGACTTTTTTTTTTTTTGTAGCAAGCGATTTCGAATCGCAAGCCGTATCTCTTCAAACGAAAGACTGCAACGTTCGTCAACCGCTGTTGCCCTATCGGCTGCGCCAGCGTCTTCGACATGTTTTCTCTCGCCGCTTCTTTCTCTCTTATAGCTTCTCTCCCATTTATTCCGGACTTATAGGACCTCAAAACGCACCGCTTTTTCACCTTAAACGGCTTGTCTCCAGAAAACCTATTTACTCCTCCTATTCCTTTCTTTCGCACTTCACGCTATTTGAGTCACTGTACTGTACTTTCCCATTTCCCTTCCAAATTGCCCGTACTTTTTCTTGTTTTCTATTTCTTTTCTAAACGAAGTCGTTTTCTTTTTCATTTTGGGTTTCCAACAAAAATTCAGAGGAAGGAATAGGAAACATATTTTTTTAAGGAAATGGCGCTCTAAAGCAAAAGAGTGAAGGGGCAACTCCGGCGGAGGAAAGTAAGGAGAGCTCCAATTTCTTCGATATTTATGGTCCTCAAGTAATCTGTTTTTCACTCGTATTGACTTTATTGATTTTTTTATTATAATGCAGAAGGAAAAAAAAATGAAACTTAAAGCCTGCACTTTTGCAGGCAAAAGCAGAAATTGTTTTCAAGATACCAAAACTAACTCTACGTTGAATTTGCAAGTAAGCATCTGAAAAACTGACTTTAATTTTCTTTTCTCTAATCAGAAAAATACTGACAAAGTAATTAACATAGGTATTATGTTGGGTGTATTTGTTTTGATACCAGGATGTTCGAGGACTTGTTACCTGGGAAGGATTCATGCCTTCCTGGGCTTTTATTAAGGTAGAGAATACAATTTTATTTATTACAATTTACTTGGTTTCCCTTTAATGTGCAGAACAAAATGTTTCATTTTTGGGGGTTTTATAAAAGAATGTTCTTTTTTTAATTTGGTTTGCAGAATAAACCATTGATTCCGAAAGTTGTTATGCTTTATGTCCCTGGCCTGGATGCATCTTTACTTATTAGCACAATTCAAGATATTTTCTGGTTTAAAAAAAGGTTGCGGCAATCCCGGGGCGATTTTAGCTGTTAGGTCTGTAATGATTTTGTTTCTGCATTTGTTTTCTATCAGAATATGTTTTTCTGTTGTTATTATAGCTGTGTATCGGATGGGATGCAGACGATAGACGCACTACTAACATGACAGGTGAAGAGAAAGAGAAATGTAATTGATTCAGTGAGGGACGCGACGCTGTCTGCAGAACAAGGTGTAGAACCTATCTTTGCACTGTCCACTTCTTTGCTTGCATGAATTTCTTGTTTGTGTGTTGCATAGTTTTTCTCCTTTGTCTCAGCTTCCGCCTTTATAAACGAAAAAAAAAAGAAATTTCAACGAATTTTTTTCCCAATTTTTTACTCATTGCCATAAAAAGACAAAAAAAAAAAAAAAAAGAAGAGAGAAAGTAAATCATCTTCTTATTGCTGCATCATTTTGAGGGTTAAATTTTATTTGTTTCTTTTCTCTTGTCCCTAGAATTTAAAACTTCATTAGGTTTATCCTTATCCCGGTTAAAGAAATTCCTTAATCGGGTGTTGGACTCTTAAAATTGAATATGTAGATATTTGCTCTGCTAAGACCGTAATGCATATTTGCGCTGCGATTCCAGTTTGCTTTGATGATGAAGCTCTTTTAAAGGCTAGAAAAGAGGTGGACTGCATTATCGCTTTTCTGATATACCTTCTTCTATGCAGGCTACCTTATTAAGTTCTTGCATTTATTTGTTGTGGTAGGTCTAGAATGATCGTGTACACTTTGTCTGGATACAGTTTGCAGAATTAAATTCCTATTTCAGAAAACAAGCTGAGGACAATGTAAAGTTGAATGGAGAACTTCTGGAACTGATATCATTGCTTACATGTGATAAGAAAGCTGCCAATAAAAAAGGAATCAAATCCAATGTTTCAAATGAGCTAAAGGATATTTTAATTTGCACTGATGCTAGGTGGGTATGCAATGTTTCTTTATCTGTCTCTTAAATTAATTCATATTAACTTATGTTGCTTAGAGAAAAGAACAAGAATGGGGCTTGTGTATGTTTGACACATTTTCTCACACGTCGCATTCACTGTTTTTTTTTTTTTTTTATTTCTTTATATTTGGAGGGATAATCTTTCCTTGTATTTGGTGGTTATGCCGCCAGAATCAAATAACGGTCTTATAATGAATATAGGACATAGAGATATGAAATTGCAGTAGCATTTAAAAGTGAGAAAAAAAATTAAAAAAAATTAAAAATTGATTTGAAATTGTAATATTTTTATAAACTAATTACTTTTTTGATAAATCGATTGCACATAATTTTATATTTTATTAGGTTTTTTGGGTAATCGATTGCTCCAAAGAATCAAATGCATTTATTGTTTTTCTAATAAACAATTTAAATCGAGATGTAAAAATTTTTTTTTTTAAATTGAATTATATTTTTATTAGATTTTATATATATTTTAAATTTTTATAATATAAAATAATTAATTTATATATAAATTTAATTAAATATATTAAAAATCTTATTAAATTAATATATAAAAAAATAAATTTTAAATTTAAAAACAATAAACCCAATCGAATCGAATCAGTAAAATTCGGTTTAAATGAAATAGCTTTTAAGAGAAGATTGATTTAGATTAGATTTTCAAAATTTATAATATTATACATTATTCAAAAAAATCAAATTAAATTCAATCTAAATTGTTATTACTCTTAATAGCGTCATCATTCACCACTATAATGGTGCATTGTGTCGAAAATGGTGTAATGGAGAAATAGTGTAAGGAGAAATAGCGACAATAATGGTCCATTATTGCCATTATCTCTGTTTTCCCTATCACCAATTATAGTTAAAAAAAAAAAAAAAAAACTAAATTTTCAACAAAATTGGCAAAGAATCAAAATATAACAACGAATAATACTAAAAAAAACAAAAAGACAACTTAATCTCAGTTTCAAATTCAATCTCAAATATAAAGTAAAAGTATTAAATCAATTATTAAACATTCAATTGGTAGCAATCCTAGCTCAATCCGCAAATTACCCAAATTCAAGTTAATTCTAAGTCTTCAATAAATAATCAAGGTCAAAGAAAGCAAGAGAAAGTTAAATTAACCTTTTTTTTTTTTTACAGAATTTTTGTCAATATTTGTGAGAGTTTGAAAGAGATGAAACCAAGGCTATAGGCAATGACAGTGACGAAGGGTGTGTAGGAGGGAAAGTAGGGACTTAGGAGGTAAACTGGGAATCAAGACACTGGGTTTTATAGAGCAAGTCGAGAGAGAGTGTGAGAGACTAGAAGAAGAAGAAAAGGCAAGAGAGAGTTAGAGATGCAAAGGAACCGAAGAGAAAAAGAAAACTTTTGAAGGGTTGAGGGAGGCCAATTATGGGGTCTTGAGAAAATTTGGGATTCATGGTCTTGGGGAATTTTAAGGGTGGGAATGGGATGCGGGTTGACATGGGTGGGATGGGTTTTTTTAAATTTAATGATTTTATTTTATTAAAATATAAATTTGAGAAATTTAATTTTTGAAAAATTTTTAAAGGAAATTTAGTTAGAGTTAAAGGAATTTAGGGAAGTTTATGATTGAAAAAAATTAAGGGATTAAAAATTTAATATGATATATATGGAGATTTTAGATGAAAAATTTTGCTAAAGTTTTTTTGAATAAGTTAGATGAAAAGTAATTAAAATTAAATATTATATTTTGATTTTGTTATTTATTAATTTATGACTTTTTATTTGAAATTTAGTAATTTTTTTTGTTGTTTTAATATTTATGTTGTTGTCAATTTTTTGCTATTAGATTAATTCTTATTAAGTTATTATTATTTTTGTATAATTATTGAAAATTCCATTCATTATATAATATATTGAAAGTAATTTGTGATAAAAAAAAACTTATATCAATTAGTGTGTCAAAAAGATTAAGTTGCTTAATAAATTAAGCATTTCATGATTTATTACTCTTAAGAATAAAAGCTAAAAATTAAAAAAAAATTAACATATATTCAAATTTTAATAATGGAATAAGTAACATTAATATTTCTAAATATAAGTATATTTTGTTTTTTATACAAAATAGCAAGCATGCTACCACATAAAAAGTTCCTGAATAAAGGAGTAAAATGTGTTCCTAGTGATGATATTGGTTGACATTTTGGAATATCTACACCAAATACAAAAAGAATGTTTCATGTAAATTTTGTGGTAAAATTGTAAAAGAAAGAATAACACGTTTCAAGGAACACATCACTCATAAAACTAGTAATGTTTCACCATGCTCCAATGTTACTGGTATGTTATGTTTTTATAATTCCTTTGAAAATATTATTGTTATTTTATCAATAAAATTATAAAATTACATAAGTATGTGCAACTAATTTTTCCCATTTTTTCTT
This sequence comes from Durio zibethinus, assembly GCF_047325235.1. NCBI lineage: Eukaryota > Viridiplantae > Streptophyta > Magnoliopsida > Malvales > Malvaceae > Durio > Durio zibethinus. The sequence continues at coordinate 28,896,877 of NC_143162.1, forward strand.
AAATATATTATTAATAGTTGTGCTAAGATAAAATATGATGAAACTCCTTCAAGAAAATAAACTAAAGAAAGTTGACAACAAAAAGAGAAAAGATGAATTCTTATCCTAACTAAAAGGGGAAAACTATGATTATGAAGGATTTATTGATGAGAATAACATTACTAGGCAAGCCATGTGAGATAGTATCCAATCACAACCTGAGTAACACAAAAAACAAAAATTTAGACAAAGAACTTGTGGTTGGAGTAACATATATGAAAATTGACGAACTTCTCATGGTTCAGTTGTTGAATATTATGAAGAAAAAATAAAAAATTAACTTCGAGTGGTTGGAATTTTCATTAAAGGGAGCTATACCTAAATTGATTATAAGTAAGAGTTCAAAACAACCAAAAATAAACTATTTATTGTTAAAGACATAAATAAGGAAGATGGGTGAATCGGTATCAAAATTTGTGATATATTATCAACTTTCTTTTCGATTAGCAAACTTCGTATGGTTGTATAATTTACTTTTTATAGCAGTAGAAGTTGGCCAACATGTAAAACTTTCAACAGCTTATAAGTTCTCAAATGTGTATCTAGAGTTTGAGTATCAATAAATCCATGGATTTGTTAATGATTAAAAACACATTAGAATGAATTGGGTGCCACTTTAATATGTAATGGTTGAACCAACAATTTGAATCAAATGCACATCATTAATTTCCTTGTCTATTGTAGTAAAAGGGTCATTTTTTTAAAATCTATAGATATCTCAAGTGTTCATAGTAAAGATGCAAACTTTTATTATAGATTATTGCATGAAGCTATGAAAAAAATTAGGAAAAAGTACATTATTGAAATAGTCACTGATAATAAGGTAGCACTTAAAGCTGCTGGAAAAGACTAATGGAAAAAAGACAATATTGGATAGCATGTTCAGTTAATTGTTTGGACTTGTGCCTTAAGGATATTGGTAAAAAAAAAGCATGTGGCAAAAGTTTTGGATGATGCAAATAAAGACTTGTTTTATAGACAATCACATTTGGATTATTAATTTAATGAAGAAAATATATGCAAAGGAAGCAAATACTTCATCCTGTTCTTATTCGATTTGTCACTCGTTTTATACAATTAGAAGAAATAACAAGACAAAGTAAGGTTTGATAGAAATGTTCAATTCTAAGATTAGTATTTAGTAATTAGTTCAACTATCTAAATCTAGCACTTTTTATGATATTATTATTTAAATATTAATTAAAATATATTACTCTAAAAATTTATTGATGAATATATAGGAATTTAAAGAATTAAAATAGGGACAACAAAAATCAAGGCCTGCTTATGAAGTTAAAAAATCATTTTGAAAAATGATTTTTGAAAAAAACCAAGTGATATAATAAAAGTTTATGAGCTTTTGATAAAAATATTATGCTTTGTGGATAGTGATAAGAAACCAACAATGGGTTTTATTTATGAGGCTATAGATAGATTTAAACAAGCAATTCAGTAAAGATGTTATTTTACTAAATATGAAAATATTATTAATAATAGATAAAGTTTCATGTATTTTAACTTACATTCAGCTGGTAAATAAATAAAAAATGTGGATTATATTTAAAAAATACATTTATTTTTGTGCTTAAGTTGCTTAAATATTTATTTTTTATTACTTTAAGATAATATTGTTATAAATTATATTTAGGTTATTATCTCAATTCACAATTTTAATTTGGAGTGAAACATTCTACAAATATATCTAAAGAAACACTAAAAGGTGCAAAAGTAGATATTGAAATATTAGAACCTTCTATAGATACTTAAATTAAAATGATTAATCTAGTTAGCAAATACTATTTTTTAACTTCGATATTTATTTTATGTATTAAAAATAGAATTTTTATTTATTCATTTGTTATTGTATTTTCAATTGATGTAGTTGCTATTATTTCGAAATAAGCATGAAACATTTGGTACTCTATAAGTACAAAGAACTTGGAAGCAAATAAATCAAGGTAAATAGTAAATTAAATAATTATAATTTATTTTATATTATTTAATTGTATAACACATTCAAATTTAATTTGAATAATTTTGCATGACTGAGTGGTGGATGATATATGGCACTTGTGTTCCTAAATTGAAAAAACTAGTAATCAAAGTGCTTAGTCGAACAACATCTGCATCAACTTGTGAACGTAACTAGAGCACATTTAGTTATATTCACACCACAAACAAAGAAATATATTGAAGTCTGAAAGACTTCAGAAACTAGTATTTACCTATTATAGTATGAGGCTAAAGATGAAACATTAGAAAAGAATGAATATTGATGAGATAAATAATAGTTTTAATCCAATTAGTCTAGACCATATTTTTTAAGATAATGATCTACTAACAAAATAGCTACAAAGAAAAGAAAATTCTCGATTTTGGTCAAACTCTAATTGGTTGCCTACAGATAATTCTGATAATGAAAAGAATGTTGGACAGTCACACCAATCTTAAAAAAGGAATGTGCTTCATTCAAGTTCAAATCCAACACCAAATCAAAGTGACGATGGTAAGGGTTTAAGTCCACCTGATGGTGATGGTGTGATTTTGGTGGTGATATGATGTAAATCAACCTTACAACTCATTTGGAGGAGAACTTGGGCTTGTTGCTATCAATAGACTTTTCATTAACGGAGTAAATCCATCTGCTGAATCAAGTGGGGATAAAGTGCACGTATAGCTCGATCAAAAAGAAAAGCCAAGAAGCACCACTATGATATTTCTAGATGTTTTTCATCTTTAGGTAAGATATTAAGTTCTAGTAACTTTAGGTATAGTCAATCATCTACTAGTACTTAAGGATGTTATTATCCACTAGATCCACTTAATTTTCAACTTTTTTATGGTTATCTACCTCTATATGGTTATTATCCATCATAAATATATCTTTCACCTTAAATATATCCCTCACTACAAATGTATCATTCTCAAATATATCTTCCACCTTAAATGCATTAAAAACAAAGACCATAGGAATGGGGATGAAGTCAACTTAACTTTCAAAGCGAAGATAGAGAATTTGAAACTTCTATTTATTCTGCCACATGGTAAAATTTGAAGTGTATATCAATATTTGTAGTTGATGGAATTTAAAATTATTATATTTTAAAGTTTTTAATATTATTAAATATAGATGCTTAGTATTTCAAATATTATGTTTTGTTAATATTTGATTTGTCTAGAGTTAATATTGAATATGAACTTGGCTCAAGCAAAGATTTGCTACTAAACCAAATGTAAATAATTGTGAATAATCTTTTTAAGAAAATAAAAAGCATAGAGTATCATACACCATTTTAAAAATCACAAAATAAGACTTTTAATATTATAATTATACTTATTATATTTTATAACAAATTATTCAAAATTAAAAAAAATTTATGGCTGCGATGACCTCAATGGTCTCTTTTATATCTGAAATGTGATAAATGCGACACAACCGAAAACGCGATCACAACCGCTATTTAAATCCCTAGTTATGCCTTTACACAAATATATTTTGAAGTGTCCAATATGTTTGAGAAATGAGAATGGTACTTTAGGAAAAATCAAGAGTCCTAGTAATGCAAAAATTAACTAAAAAAGGTTAAATAACCAGGTCAGTAATGGTTGCAACAAAAAAGTTTTGACAAATATATTTTAATAAGTGGATGGTAGAGATCATGGCTTTTGTATTATTGATAACTCTATAAAATAGAGTTATTTAGACTTGTATTTAGTGTTTAAATGAGTTTTCTTTTTTCCTTTTGCTTTGTTTTTAGTAAAATAAGCTTTTTTTACTCCTAATGTGCTTAATTTGCTACTTTGTAGGAAATCTTGAAAAAAAAAGATTGAATTTTGAAGAATCTTGATAGTTCTTGATCAATTCTTGATGATTCTTGATACATTGGAATAAATCTTGGACTATTCTTGATATGTTCTTAATGATTCTCGAAGTTCTTAGAATTTTTGGAAATTTTGAAGTGAAAAGTGTGCTAGTTTTGTTTCGCCCAGTGCAAAAGAGTTAGAATAGTTCAATCCTGATGAAAATTTCAAAAAATTCATACAAGACTCAAGAAAGGCATGTTTGGCTACAATTAAAGTCAGATTTGTAACTTCAAGTTAAATGTAAGTCCATGATAGCTTATGTAGGCATACATGCATGGGATTACTAATAGATGACATGGCAACAAGTCTTTTCTTATTACCCAAAAAAGATGACTTTGAGGCTTATGTGGCATGATGACTTAACAATTATGTTTACATTGAAAAACTCTAAACAACATTTGGCTTTCCTACCTTGAAATTCCTATTTATATTTGGATTTGCACTTATTTCTAATCAGAGTAGGACTTGTATGAATATAAAGGCTAAATAAAAAAGGAATGGCATAAGAAAAATCAAAATTGTTCTTTTAAGATTTTTAATTAAAGAGAAACTCTCCAATAAGTATTTAAGACAGAAGTTCAATTCATGTAAGTAAGAAAAAGCACAAAAACATTTCGCTTCTGAATTTTTAGAAGGTATGTAAGATGATAAAACTGACCCATTCTGCTTTTATCTAAGAATTTTGAAATCCTTTTTATTTCTCTTTTAAAAAAGTCAAACATGTCAAAAAGTGAAAAGACAGTAGCTATTTACCATCTAGAAGCCAAGATTCGATCTAAAAGACCTTTTTTAAAGAGTTCTACTTTAGTGCAACCAATATTCACTCTTCCATTCAAGAAGTCTACCTTAATCAAACCAAAAAGTTTGCTACATTAGAGTCCCAAACTGTCAAGCCTATCTTTGAATTTTTTATCTATAAATACTTAGTTTTAAGCATTAGGAAAAGCATATTGGGGTAATAGCCCATCCTATAGCTTTATGGGGTTTACTTTCATTGTTTTTTTGTTCTTTCAAGTTCTTTTCAGTTTAAAGCTTAAGATCACAGACCATCCATTGTTTTTTTAAGCTTTCTTGCATTGTTTTCTTTAGTTTTCAATTCAATTCAATTTCTTTCAAGTTAATTTAAATTTTTACAAGTTTAATCTAAGTTTTCAAGCAATTTAAAAATTTTTTTGATATCATTTAAGTTCAAGCTTTTTAATTTCTTGTTCTTACTATTTACTTTAATTTGCTGCTTTAATTTAATTGTAGTTCAGTTTATACAATTAACGATTAATTTAGTTCTGCTCTAATTTGATTTCAGGTTTTTCAAGTTAAACTTAGTTGCATATGTTATTATTTCAAGTTATTAGATTAGATTTAATGTTTATGCATGATTAAAGTTTAATTTGCTTAAATTTAATTATATTAGCTGCAATTTAAATTTATTTACACTGTTTATGATTTAAGCATGTTATAGTAGGCTTAATTTGTTGTTCTTAAGGTTCTGTGAGTTAAATTAAGTTTGTTAAATTTAATTTTAGTTTCAGTTTTAGTTAATTTAATATCTTTGCATGATAATTTGATTTCTTAAGTTGCTACATTAGATTTGATTAGTTAGGCAGTTTAATTTAGTTCTCACATTTTAGTTTTAATTTGTTTGAATATAATTAAAGTATTATAATTTCGATACTTAGTATTAACTCTATTTATAATTCTTGTGGTAACGATCTTAATTTACTACTTGTATGATCTATGCACTTGTAGATTCTCAATCAAGTTTTTAATGCCATTATCGGGGATTGGTGTAGTTTAATGCTAATATCGATACTAAGCATGCCTAATTGTAATTCATACCTTTTTTATTTTTAATTTTTTGTTTTCTTAATGTAGGATAATATGGCATATCCTTGGGAGCTGAGGACCCTTGGAGATTATGCCATACTTTGAGTGGTTGACATCCAATCGACCATTAAGATGCCTAAAATTGAAGCTAACAATTTTGAAATCAATCAAGACTTTATCCTAAAGATCTTGAAGTCAGTCTAGTTTAGAGGTTTAACCAACGAAGATCCTAATACACATATTGTCACATTTTTAGAGATTTATTTTACATTCAGATATGATGGTGTTATTGACGATGCCATTAGCCTTTGACTTTTTCCATTCTCACATCGAGATAAAGCAAAGAATTAGTTACGATCATTTCTTCAAAATTCTATTACTACATAGGATGAGTTAGCTTATAAGTTTTTAGCAAAGTTCTTCCTAGCAGCAAAAGCAATGAGAATGAGGAATGACATCATATCTTTTAGGTAATATGACTTTGAATCTCTTTATGAAGCATGGGAAAGATATAAAGACTTGCTCCAAAGATGTCCTCACCATGGAATTCCAATGTGGGTTCAATTACATGCTTTTTACAATGGTTTAGTTGACTCAACTAAAACTATTATTGATGCTACAGCTGAAGGAACTTTAATGAGAAAGTCTATTTAGGAAGCTTATAAACTACTAGAAGTAAAAGCTTCCAATGAGTATCAATGGCAATATGAAAAATTCAACACTTTTTGGGTAAATGCCATTCAAAGTCCTTCTATTTATTATAAAATATGTAGAGGAAGCCATGCTAGTAAGAGCTATCCTATTCCCTACAATTCAAGTTAGAAAGTCATCAACATCAATTTTAGAATAGTAATCAAGGGTTGCCATCATTTTCTTTAGAGCTTATGCATTCAAGTGATATTGTTTATCAAGCTCTACCTTAAAAGGAAAAGACAACTTTGGAAGCAATTTTTTATTCTATAATTCAAGATCAAAAGGCATTGCTTCAGAACCAAAAGGCATCAATCCTGAAATCTTAAGGATAAAGTGGGTCAAATTGCTAAAGTTATCAATAACCACCCCTATTAGACTTTTCCTAGTGATACTTAATCTACTCTATTGGAAGAAAGCAAAGAAAATTTTGAGGTAATCATCTATATGAAAGAAGAAAAAGATGTTGAAGAGCCTACATCACCTAAGTTTATTGAAGAAAAGACTTTGGTGACTTTGAAGTACTAAGAAGAAGAAAAAGTCAAAGAAAGAGAGCTTATTATGGAAGTTCAAATTCAAAATATTGACAAGCATCAATAAGTGGTGTCTTTAATATTTTTAAACCTCAAGTAACTAATTTTTGTTATATTTTGAATTAACTAATGATTGTGGTTTTTATGAACAAGAATATTGGGCTGAAGTTCCTATTAAGATGGTACACTATGTACATCCATCTATCTTTAGGCCATTCAAACCACTTTAAGGGAAGATTTTTGAGATAATCAAGCTAATTGACTATAACTCAACACTGCTTAGTCAATCAGCTTAAGAGGCAACTTAAGTTTTAATTTTTAAAGGTTTTCATACTTAGGATTAGATTTTTTTTATTTCAGTTTTCATTAGGCACATGTAATGCTTGTTTATTTGCTTTTGCTTTCGTAGGAACAAAAAATAAAGAAAATTATACTGATGTACTACATATGAAGAATTCCTACAATTCCAAAGTTCAGAATCAATTCTTGGTGAATTAGGGGAGTATCTCGGTTCTTTTTAGTGCTTTATTGTTCTATTTTAACACATTGAGGATAATGTCACCGAAGTTTAGAAAAGAAAATTTTTGTACAAAATATTGTCAAAATTTTTAAAATTTTTTATTTTTGAGCTTAAATTGTCATGCTATAATCATTATATTGCTTCATTTAGTTATTTTCTTATAATTTAATGATAGAATTTTGATTGACATTGAATATAGCTTAATAGAGAAGAATGAATGTAGTGAAAGCATGAGATGATTTTTGGAATTTGTTTTTATTTTTAATTGTGATATTTTCATATTTTTTAGCATTTAGTTTTGATCATTGAGATGTATGTATGTTTAGTTAAAGCTTATGTAGATATGAGATTGCATTGATTTATAAAGTTATGTGCTTACTTTAGAATTTGCTTAAGCATCTTTTTAGGTAAAATCATAGACTACACTTAATTAAGGAGACGATTTAAGCCATCTTTGGACTGTTTAAGCCTTTCAAGGTAATTTTATATTGTTTATCCATAGTCACCCTTTTGAGCCTTTATATATCTTTCTTTGTTTTTAACTTATAGAACGCCACATTTTGATTATTATTTTTATCCTTCTACCCTTTTGTGCATATGGATCAATCAAAGATAAATATGATAGCTATGTTACATTGGAATGGAAGGGTGAAGTTTAAGGTTGAAAAGAAATCATTGTGTTAATTCTGTTTCAAATAGAGGAAAGAAAAATTGAAAATAGCTTTTAAAGAAAGAAAAATAGAATCTAGCAAAAAAAAAAAATGAAAGCATCAAAACAGCAAGGTATATATGCAAATCATTAAGAAGTTGTTGTTTGATAAGAAAAGAAAAAAAGAGAAGAATCTAAGTTTAGGAGTATTACAATTCTTGAAAGCTCTTTTATCAAAAGAAAGAGATCATAAGTAATGCATGCTCAAGGTTTATGAGCTTAAATTTTCCCTTATCATATCTTAACCTTACCCTGACATTACAAGCCTAGTAAAAGGGCTATTGATCTTAGGTTAAATGTGGCTACATTAGTGAAGAGAATATATGAAAAGTAAACTTATGAAATTTGTGCATGTTTTTAAGATTATGTGTTAATTTCATGTTTGTATAACTTTAATTAAATGTTTTTGTATGGAGATGAGATAGATTATTTACACATACACACGAAAATTTACAATTGAAAAGGAGCTTACTCTTGAATAAATATGATGTTTAATTTATGCTTATGATTTTCTCTAAGTTACATTCATTATGCAAGTTTTTAGAAAACTATAAGACTCTGAGAATAAGAGTATATGTTATATCTTTAATATGTTATTCTCTATTTTAACTTAGTTTTATTTTGCTTAACGACAAGCAAAAGTTTAAATTTGGAGGTTTGATAACTCCATAAAATAGAGTTATTTAGACTTGTATTCCGAGCTTACATTTTTACTCCTAATGTGTTTAATTTGTTGTTTTGTAGGAAATCTTGAAAGAAAGATTGAAAAATCATTAAAAATTGATCAAGAAAGATTGAATCTTGAAGAATCATAATAGTTTTTGATCAATTCTTGATGATTCTTGATACATTGGAATGAATCTTGGATTGTCCTTTGTATGTTCTTGATGATTCTTGAAGTTCTTAGAATTCTTGAAAATCTTGAAGTGAAAAGTGTGCCAAATTTGTTTTGCCCAACCTAAAAGAGTTAGAATAGCTCAATCTTGATGAAAAATTTAGAAAATTCATGCAAGAATCAAGAAGGGCATGTTTGGCTATGATTAAGGTCAGATTTGTAATTTCAAATTGAATGCAAGTCCATGGTAGCTTATGTAGGTGTGTATGCATGAGATTACTAATGGATGAAATGACAACAAGTCTTTTTTCATTGGCTAAAAGAGATTACCTGGAGGCTTCTGTTCATATTGGAAAAGTCTAAACAACCCTTGGTTTTCTTACCTTGATTGGAAATTCTTATCTATATTTGGATTTGCACTTATTTCTAATCAGAATAAGACTGCATGAATATAAAGGCTGAATAAAAAAGAGGTGGCATAAGAGAAATCAAAATTATTCTTTTAAAATTTTTAATTGAAGAGAAACTCTTTAAGAAGTCTCCAAGAAAGAAGCTCAATTCATGCAAGCAAGAAAAAGCCCAAGAACATTCAGCTTTTGAATTTCTAAAAGGTATCTAAGTTGATAAAATTGACCCATTCTTCTTTTCTCAAAAAACTCTGAAATCCCTTCTATTCTTTTATTTAAAAAAGTGAAACATATCAAGAAGAGAAAATGCAGTAGCTACTTACTATCTAGAATCCAAGATTCGGTCTAAAAGACTTTCTTTGAAGAGTTCTACTTTAATGCCACCAAGGTTCACCCTTTCATTCAAGAAGTTTACCTTAATCAAACCAAGAAGTTTGCTTTATTAGAGTGCAAGACTATCGAACCTACCTTAGAATTCTTTGTTTATAAATACTTAGTTTTAAGCATTAAAAAAAGTATGGCTTGGGTGACAGTCCATCCTATAGCTTTATAGGGTTTATTTTCATTGTTTTCTTGTTCTTTCAAGTTTTTTTCAGTTTAAGGCTTAAGGTGATAGATCATCCATTGTTCTTTTAAGCTTTCTTCCATTATTTTCTTAAGTTTTCAGTTCAATTTAGCTTCTTTCAAGTTAATTTAAATTTTTGCAAATTTAATTTCAATTTCCAAGCAATTTAAAATATGTTTTGATTTCATTCAAGTTCAAGCTCTTTAATTTCCTATTCTTGCTATTTACTTTAATTTGCTATTTTAATTATATTCTAGTTCAATTCATGCAATTTAAGATTGATTTAGTTATGCTTTAATTTGATTTCAATTTTCTCAAGTTAAATTTAGTTGTACATATTATGATTTCAAGTTATTAAATTAGGTTTAATGTTTATGCACGATGTAAAGTTTAATTTGCATAAATTCAATTCTATTAGTTGTAATTTAAATTTATTTATATTTGTCATAATGTACAGATCAGTGACAAATCACTAGACATACACTTTAGAAGTCGTCACCAATCTTTTTTATTCTGGTGCTATTGGCCACTTAATTGAATTATCTGGTTTTAAAAGAAAATTCTAAGTTTGACTTACGTATCTTTAAAAGGTAGATTCAATGTCTACAAAACCAAAACTAGGTCCGAAAATATGATTAAGTGTGAGGAAAGTTATAGCACCCTTATAATGCCCATCAATAGATGATATTAGCTTGACTTCGTATTATTCATTGAGTCTTAAAAATCTTACTAAATAATTAATTATTAAAAATTATTCTTAATTGACTTCAATACTTTTGGCAGAAAATTAAAAAAATTCTCTCACCTTAAGAGTATATAAGAAAACTATTATTTTTCTTGTAGGAGCTCGATCGTCGAATTATCTAACATTTTAAAAGTTTCAAGGAAAAATTAATACTTCAACTTTTTCCTAAGATTTTTTTCTTATTTTATTTTTTGTAGAAAAAATTAATGCCTTTGTTTAAGGAAAAATTGATGTTTTTCAATTTTTTTTCCAAATACATTTTTTGAAATTAGGAAGATTTTTATTTAAAGAAAATTGATACTTTTAACTTTTCCTTAAATCATTTATTTTGAAATATATTTTTTGAATTTTTATTATTTTAAGAAAAATTGATACTTTCAATTTTCCTTAAAAGCGTTTCCTGTGTAATTTATTTTTTGAAAAAAACTTTATTTTTTAAGTAAAATTGATATTTTCAACTTTTTCTTAAAATTTTTTTTATTATTATTTTTTTATTTAAGAAAAATTGATAGTTTCAACTTTTCCTTAAAAACTTTTTTTGAATATATTTTTTTGAAAAAATTTTATTTTCTAAGGAAAATTGATGCTTTCAACTTTTTTTTTAAAACCTTTTTTTTATTTTTTTTATTTAAGAAAAGTTGATATTTCAACTTTTCCTTAAAACGTTTTTTGAAAATTTTTATTTGTAAGGGAAATTGATTCTTTAACTTTTTCAAAAATTTGAAATTATTTTTATCTTTATTATTATTCTTTTAGAACGAAGATTTATTCAAAAATAATTAAGTAAATAAGCAAAATAACACAGAGAAGATACCAAAAAATCTTGGCTCAGCTTGGCTATAAAAATGTGGCTTGATCTTTTTCTGATAATCCAAAATGTTACATTTGGAAAAGTATTAAAGCTCTCCCTTCAAGCTTTTCTTCTTCATTTTCTTTTATATAATCTCATTTCTATCTCTTTCTTTCTATAGAATTAACCAAAAAACTCAAGCTTTAAGAAGGTTGATGGGTTTCTCCAGATTTTGATGAATCGCCAACATTGTCGCCGTCACAAGACGCCACTGGCACCCTTCTTTTTGTTTTCTGCTTTTTCCTTTCTTTAACCTTAAAATTTAGTTAAGAATCTTGCACCTGAAACCCTACTCTTTAATCATCATCGCTTCATAAATGTGAGTCACAACTACCACTGACTTATTTACTGCTTATATGACTGATCTTAGGTTGATTATGGTTTTTTGTATTTTGATTGTCTATTAAGTTTCAGTATTCTGGGTTTCATATCTTCGCTAATTGATTTTTAGTAGTGGGTGTTTGGGCTACCAATAACGGCAATTTCAGTGCTGATAGGATTAGACAGTTTGGTAGGTCGTACGATTAAACAATTTGGCGGTGATGGATTTTTGGTTGGTTGCTTTTTTTCTCCTTGTGTTTTTTGCTAGATTCTTTTTTGTGATTTTCTCTCTGTTTGAATATGCTATGTTAATTATTGGAGAAGGTGGGCTATAGATTGGGGATGTTAAAGGTTGCAGCTAGGAATGACAATCATGCACGAAAAGCTTGGTTGCTATGGCTAAAGGATGGTTTGCCAATGCTATCGTAGATTAAAGACTCGTATGGTGCTTGTGATGGTGGTGATAGTATGGTGGAGAAAAGAATGAAAATAAGGTGGAGCTACCAATTTTCTCTGTATTGTTTATTCTAATGCCTCTAGGTTTTGCTCTGTATTTCTAGCCTATATTTTTCACTCTTATTTTCCCCCTTTGATATTCTTAACAACCATTTAAATAACATGATGAAGATAGGATTTCAATTAAAAAAAATTGAACATCATATCTTTTATAATCTGAATTTTGAGTTCACAAACACTAAAATTTCAAAATTTTAATCCAATACTCCAAATTTCAAACCAGAACATTATCACTTAATTTATCCCTTTTTATTCTTTTTTATTTATTTTCAAAACAATGATAAAAGTAAAAATAAATAAGTAAAACAATAAAACAAATGGGCTTGCATTGAGTCCAAACTATAATATGAGCCTATTACTCAAATGATAAAGCCAAGTCCAAAAAGGTTAGGTCCAAAGTCCAATTTAAACTGATCGGAGATTCGAGGATAACCCCAGATGAAATATGGTGTCAACAATTGCCCTTTTTGCTTAGTTTCAGTGAAACAAGAATTGCACAAATATATAGACACCCAAAATGTTCAAGTTTGACTTCACCACAAATATGAAAATTTGAAATTACAAAGGTTCATGATTTGAAACATTCAAAAATTTCATAATAAAAATTTCACAATATAAGTTGAAACTTAAAGATTCATAATTTGAGTTAAAAAAAATCACAATTTTGAAATTCAAAGGTTCGCAATTCAAAGATTCGCAAGATTCAAATATTCGCAAGAATTTCAGATTCACAAGAATTAGAGATTCGCAAGAACTAGAGATTTACAAGAATTTCGGATTCACAAAATTTTCACCTTCACAAGAATTTAAGGTTTGCAAAAACTCAAAGTTGCAAGAATAGAAGGTTCACGATATTTCAAAGGTTCGCAAAATTTTCAAATTTTCAATCTTTTAGATTTGTAAGAATTTCAAGTTCGCAAGACTTCAAATTCTTGAGATTTTTCAGATTCGCAAGAATTAAAAATTTGTAAGATTTTGAAAATTTGCCAGAGTTAAGATTTGCAAGAACTCAAAGATTTGCAAGAATTGAAGATTTATAAAAACTCAAATTCACAAGAATTGAAGATTTGCAAGATCTTTTTATTTACAAGAATTGAAGATTCACAAAATTCAAAGATTTACATTCGAAAAACTTCTAGGGATTCACAACCAAAATTTCAAAGATTCTCATTCAAAAAACTTTAGTCTTTCACATTCAATATTTCAAAGGTTTTCATTCAAAAAATTTAAGGTTTCATCCAAAATTTCAAGGATTTTGATTCAAAAACTTTGGGGATTCACATTAAAAAATTTTCAAGATTATCATTTAAAACTCAACTATTCTCATTTAAAAATTCTTAGAAATTATGCTTGGAGGTTTTACAAATCATCCTCAACATTGAAAATGCTTCTTCAAAAGGTTTCACAACTTTAAAATTTAGAATGTTTTCCATGTTAAAAAAAAATCTCATCGAAAATTTTTTCCTTATTCGAGGATTCAAAAGTTTGAAATTCTCCCAAAGTCAAAATTTTGTATGATAATGATGCAAATGCTTTCTCAATGATGTAAATGCAACAATTCAAATTCTCACAATAATACAGATGCCATACTCTAAACCATGATTCAAATGTTCATTGCATGATGCAAATGCATGTCCAAACCATGATGCAAATGCAATCATTAAAATAAAGATTTAAATATTTACTGAATTATGTACATGTATTATTCAAACAACAATGAAATGAAGATGTCATTAGAATCAATACTATGAAATTCTAATTAATTATGGTAATAAGGTTCTCAAGACTCTACTATCTCACATTTCCTTTTCAACTTCCCAGAACTAACAATTTCAAAATCAATTCACCAATTTTATCAATCGATCCATGTTATTTTCAGCATTTGGTCAAAACCCACAAATTTTATCGGTTGATGCATCACCATATTCACCACATTCACCACTTGGGTACCACATTTGCTTTTTCAAATCATCTTCTTAGCTTTCTTTCATCTTTTTCATTTTTTTGCCCCTATCATCCTAGATTTCTTTTCAAAGGAATACATGAATCTTTTATGGATATTGTCATTCATTCATTATCATTTCAATTTATGACAAATACAATGCAATCATATATTTTCTTAATTTATTCTAAGGATGCAAAAATGAAAGAGGATAAGGTGATTTAAGGGATAAGGTAGTCAATACAAGAACAAGCCTGGTACAAAAACAAATAGGCAAAGGAACATATTTAAAGCATGTAACTAGGGTAAGTATTTAAATGATATGACAATGTCTAAAGAATGAATATTTAGACAATTTTTAACATTAATCCAGGATTCTTTTTCAAAAACTCATTTCATTGACTTTCAAAATCATTTTGAGGTCATTAAAATTTGTCCCAATTTCAGAGGATCTTTAAATGACATTTATCTTTCATATATTTAACTGTTCTTCTAGTTTTCAACTCATATTTTTTTTACCCAAATTGCTCCTTTGGGTTTTCAATTTGAGTTTTCCTTTTTTTTTTTTTTTTTCCCATTTTTCATTTTTCATTTTTTTCATTCTTTCATTTTTTTCATTTGTTTCACTTTTTTTTTTCTCTTCATCCATTATTTATATCCCCCACATATCAATATTTAAAATACAAGAACAAATTACAATTCCATCACTTTATTACAAGCATGCCTTAGCTCATTATATGATCATTCAACTTGACCATTCACATTTTATCAAAATGAACTTTTAAGGGTTATAATGTAGGCTATGGTAAAGGGGTCATAAAAAATGGATAAATTAGGCTCAAAACATATGTTTAAAGGGTTCAAACCAAAGAATCGTTTCTCATCATGTAATGCAACTTGGCACTTTGTCTCATTCCACATCATTTTCACACTTTTCTTTTTCTTTTTTCTTCTTATTCCTCACAAAAAATTCTCATGATATTACCCTAAGTCATTTATGGCATTTGTTTTTCTTTTCTGGTTTTTTTTTTTGTATAAGGGGTTTTTCTTTTTTTTCACTCTCTATCTTTGAAACCTTTTTGTGATTCTTTGTTTTTTCTCTTTTCAAGTAAGTTTCTTCCCAAATTTTATTATCAGTGTGAAGGGTGATCCTTGGTTGGAATTTTTAAAAAAAAATCATAACAAACCTAAAAAAAGTGGCAATGGAAAATTTTATTTTTATGAATGGTAAAAGAAAGATGGCCATTTTTCATCTCAAATGTGAATGCTTTTTTTTAAGACCATATTTTGAACAAAGACAAATTGATGGATACTTCTAAAACATGTCCATTTCATTTTTTCATAAATGATATGTGCTCTCAGATTTATTTTTTTTTTGCTCAAATAGCTTTCATAGATCAATATGAATAAGTTTTCAAAATTAAATCTAAGAATTATTATTTATCATTATCCTAACATTCATTATTTTAAATTTGAGAACAGGAAAAAAAAAGATATAGAAAATAACAAAGCATAAAATAGTGGTTTGGATAAAAGAGAAAATATAATGAAATGCATCAACTTGCCTTTTATTAAAATGATAAAAAATGAAATCTTATTACATAAAGAACCTAGCATTACTCTAAAAGAAATCCTAAAATGACAAGTGACTTTCAACCAACGTTAACGTCCTTGTCCTTCACAAAATTATATCTCTATGTCATCAAGCGAAGGGTTTTCATTGACATCCGATCTCCCTGATTCGTTGAAGCTCATAAAGCCTTGTCGAATCAAACTTTGTGCCTTATGCTTGAAATCATGGCAAGTTTCTATAGAATGAACCATGTTCCCATTATGGTAATCGTATTTGGCATTAGCACTATACCATTTAGGATAGGGTGACTTCAATGGTTCTAGAATAACTGGAGATACCAAGTTGTTATTGACTAGTTTTGGGAATAACTCGATGTAAATCATGGGGATAGCATTAATATAGGTTTTTTCTTGGTTGTTTCAAGGCCTTCTTAAACCATTTGTTTAGCTGTTAGGCCTTAAAACTAGTGTAGTGATGGACTAGGCCCATATGTAGGTGTTTGAAAAGTTGGTTGATAAACTGGTTATAAAATAAGATTGTAAGAGACTGGTGCAACATGATTAATGGCTAGATAATAGGTAGGAGATATTGGTTGTGGGTATGGGGCGTAACTTTTGAGCTGCTATCCTTCAAAACACACAGCTTTAGCTTCATTTTTTTTTTAGACATCATACCTTTTTCATACTTGAGGTGTCTCCTTGTTTAAGCTTGTCACTCTTAATGGCATTTTGTATTATTTTTTCAAAGATCACCATATCAGTAAAATTCTTAGTGGTATTCTCGATCATTTTCTCACAATATAGAGCCTTTAAAGTACTCATAAATAAAATTATGCTTTCTTTTTTAGTGAGAGGTGGTTAAACTTGAACAGCAACATCTTTTCATATTTGTGCATACTCTTTGAAGCTTTTAGAAGGTTTCTTTTTCATACTTTGTAGAGATAAATGATCTGGAGTTAAGTTTATAATGTGTCAGTATTAGGCAATGAATGCCTTTGCCAAATCATTCCAGGAATGGATACGGGCTCAATCTAACTAGATGTAACATCTCACTATTGAGCCGATAAGGCTATCTTAAAACACATGCATCAGTAGTTTCTCATCATAAGCATGGGCAACCATTTTGCGATAACACATGGTAATATGGTTATCAAGCATTTTATCCCATCATATTTTTTAAACTTGGAGACTTTAAATTTTGGTGCAATGACTATATTTGGGACTAAACAGAGTTTAATTGCATCTGTAAAGTCAAAATAATCCATTCATTCGATAGCTCACACTCTTTCTTCTAAAAGGTTCATTTGTTGGGTTTTTGAATCTTTGATCACCTTAAAAATCTTTATCTTTAATCTTTCTTTCTCTTTAGGATCATTAAAATCAGGAATTTCAAATGGATCATATGCTTTTACCCTAAAGGTAGGGTTAATGTAATTGCAAAATGGTACTTCTGGATATGTGTAAGCATATGTCCAGAAAATGGCATATATGGGGCCTATGTATTTTTAAAAGATTGGCCTTGATTTGGGCCAAACCTGGGAAGGTGTAGAGGATTCATGATATCTTGTTTCTCATTTAAATTGGAGGTCTTTTCTATTGTCTTGCCTTTATCTAATGTTTTTAGCATTTCTATCATCTTTGCCAACTCTTTTTTTAACTCTTCTTGAGCTTTCTCAATCTTATCTATGCGGCTATTTTGCTCATGTTCCATTTGCTTTATTTGCGATCGAGTATTGTATGGATGATGGGTAGGTTGGATAGGAGTCTTCGACGGTCAAGCTATCCTTGAACCTTTGATTACCACAAATTAAGATGTTTGCCTCACTAAATGCTTATGTCATGAAA
Source organism: Durio zibethinus (assembly GCF_047325235.1). Lineage (NCBI taxonomy): Eukaryota > Viridiplantae > Streptophyta > Magnoliopsida > Malvales > Malvaceae > Durio > Durio zibethinus. The sequence continues at coordinate 28,914,654 of NC_143162.1, forward strand.
AAAGGATTATAAAAATGATCTTAATATGCAACCACCAAGATTTCAAGTTAACACATGTGAAATGAATATAAAAAATATATGTAGCCTGATGTTATTTTGCTTTAAATGAAAGAAAAATAGATGAGAGGAAAAAAATTTAACTAACATGCAATTTTACATGATTTCAACCACCAAAATTTCAAGTCAATACATGCGAAGTGAATGCAAAAATATATACAGCCTAATGTTATCTTGTTTAAATGAAAGAAAAATAAATGAAAAAAAATACAACTAACATGCACCTTATCATGAAAACTCATGCAACATGAAATGTACAAAAGTTAATTTCCATACAAGAAAAATCAATCATTACAAAAATGTAACTTAACTATTGGTTTCTTTTTTTTTTTTTTACAAAAGGGGAAAGTAAGGCTCTAACTACAAGTTAGGTTCCTTATGGTCACTATATATGGTTTAAGGTTAATAATCTAAAGGTACTCAAATTGTTCTTTAGATCTTTGTCCATAACAGACTAGTAAAGTACTCCGATCCTTATCCATTATAGACTATAAGCAAAAATGATTCAATTTGAGTTAAAGTATTTTGCTAGCCATTACGGGGGCATTAAAACCTCACGAAAGCATAAGTACTTTACTCCTTCTTAGAGGGACAGAGCTTGGGTATAGGGCTCATATTATGCAAATGGATAATATGAATGACATAATAAACAAAATAAATAAATAAACAAAAATCTTTAAAAAAATCAATTTTATTAGGCTTTTGGATAACACAAATTTATTTGCTGACTTGACTCTCGGCATATCCCCAACGGAGTTGGCAAACTGTTATAACATATAAATCAGTGACCTATCGCTAGACATACACTTTAGGAGTTACCACCAATCTTTTTTATTTAGGTGTAATTAGCCACCTAACTGAATCTATCCCAATTTAAAAAAAAATCTTAAGTTTGACTTAGGTACCTTTAAAAGGTAGATTCAATGTCTACAAAATCAGAACTAGGTCTTAGAGTACGATTACATGTAAGGAAGGTTATAGCACCCCTACAATGCCCATCAAAGGATGACACCAACTTGGTTTCGTGTAATCCATTAAGCCTTAAAAATCTTATCAGATAATTAATTACTAGAAATTATTCTTAATTAACTCTAATACTTTTGGCAAAAAATTAAGAAAATTTTATTACCTCAAGAGTATACAAAAAAACTGATGTTTCTATTGTATGCGCTCCATCATTTGATTATCCAACATTTTAAAAGTCTTTAAAGAAAAATTAATACTTCAACTTTTTACTAAGATTTCTTTTCTTATTTCATTTTTTTAAAAAAATTAATGCCTTTATTTAAGGAAAAATTGATAGTTTCAATTTTTTTTCCAAACACATTTTTTGAAATTGAGAAGATTTTTATTTAAGAAAAATTGATGCTTTCAATTTTTCCTTAAAAACGTTTCTTGTGAAATTTATTTTTTGAAAAAAATTTTACTTTTTAAGAAAAATTGATACTTTCAACTTTTTCTTAAAAATATTTTTTAAATATATTTTTTTGAAAAATTTTTATTTTCTAAGGGAAATTGATACTTTCAACTTTTCCTTAAAATCTTTTTTTTTATTCTTTTATTTAAGAAAAATTGATACTTCAACTTTTCCTTAAAACTTTTTTTGAAATTTTTTTTTAAGGAAAATTGATTCTTTAACTTTTTCAAAATTTTGAAATTAGTTTTATTTTTATTTTTATTTTTATTTTTTTAGAACAAAGATTTATTAAAAAATAATTAAGTAAAAAAGTAAAATAACACAAAAAAATACCAAAAAATATGTGCTCAACTTGGCTTAAAAAGGCTTGGCTATAAGAGTATGGCTTGATCTTTTTCTAGTAATCCAAAATGTTACATATGGGAAAACATTAAAGCTCTCCCTTCAAGCTTTTCTTCTTCATTTTCTTCTATATAATCTCTTTTCTATCTCTTTCTCACTAGAAAATTAACTAAGAAACTCAAGCTTCAAAAAGATTGATGGGTTTTTCCAAATTTTGGTGCATCATCGACACTATTGCCATTACAGATCAAGTCACCACTACCACCCACCTTTTTTTTTTTTGCTTTTTACTTTCTTTAATCTTAAAATTTCAGTCAAGAATCCTGCACTTGAAACCCTACTCTTTGATTATCATCAGTCCACTGATGTAAGTCACAACCACTGCTAACTTTTTTACTGCTCATTATGACTGATATTAGGTTGATTTTGATTTTTTGTATTTTGATTGTCTATTAAGTCTCAATATTTTAGGTTTTGGGTCTTCGTTGATTGATTTTCCGTAGTGAGTGATTGGGTTACCGATAATGACAATTTTAGTGGTCGTAGGATTAGGCAGTGTGGTGGGTCGTAGGATTAGGTAGTTTGGTGGTGATGGATTTTTGGCTGGTGATTTTCTTTCTGCTTGTGTTTTTTGCTAGATTCTTTTTTATGATTTTCTCTCTGTTTGAATGTGCTATGTTGATTATTGGAGAATGTAGGCTATGGATTAAGGCAATTAAAGGTTGTAGTTAGGAATGATAATCATGCATAAAAGGCTTGGTGGTTGTGGCTAAAGGATGCCAGTGCTATGATAAATTAAAGACTCATATAGTGCTTGTGATGGTAGTGACAGTATGGTGGAGAAAAATACGAAAATAGGGTGGAGTTGCCAATAATTGTTGGGTTTTTCTTTGCATTTTTCATTTTAATGCCTTTGGGTTTTGTTTTGTATTTCTACCCTTATTTTTCACTTTATTTTCCCCTTTTGATATTCTAAACAACCGTTTAAATAACATGATGAAGATAGGATTTCAATTAAAAAAACAAAAAACAAACATCTTATCTTCTATAATTTGAATTTTGAGTTCAAAAACACTAAATTTTAAAAAATTTAATCCAATACTCCAAATTTCTAACACAGAATGTTTATCACTTGATATATCCCTTTTTATTCTTTTTTATTTATTTTTAGAATAATGATAAAAGTAAAAATAAATAAATGAAACAATAAAACAAATGGGCTTGCATTGAGTCCAAAATATAATATGAGCCTAATACTTAAATGATAAAGTCAAATCCAAAAAGGTTAGGTTCAAAGCCCAATTCAACTAACCCAAGATTCAATGATAACTCAGGATGAAATAAGGTGTCTACAATATTGTTTATGATTCAAGCACGTTAGATTAGGTTTAATTTGCTGTTCTTAAGGTTTCATGAGTTAAATTAAGTTTGTTAAGATTTTAGTTTCAGTTTTAGTTAATTCAGTATCTTTGCATGATAATTTGATTTCTGAATTTGCTTTATTAGATTTAATTAGTTAGGTAGTTTAATTTAGTTCTCACATATTAGTTTCAATTTGTCTAAATATAATTAGGTGTTATAATTTCAGTACTTAGTATTAACTCTATTTACAATCATCATGAGAACGATCTTAATTTACCACTTATATGATCTATGCACTTGTAGATTCTGAATCACTTATATGCTAGAGTCAACTTCATTTACTGGCAATCTTTAGTTACCATATTTTCATTTTTTATTAATTTTGCAAATTGGGGCAACTATGTGTAATTAGTAAGCTCTGGGATAATTATGATCTCCTCCTGTTTCATAATTTTTTTTCTTCTTTTTGCTAAGTAATGCTGATGAAGTTAAAGCGTAGGGTGACTTATGCTTACTACTACCTAATAACTACTTATTTTTCTCAACTTTCTATAAAATAAGCTTGCATTGATTCATTCATAAGTCTTCAGTCACTATTGTGAATTTATGTTAACATCATGCGTATCAAATCAAGATCTACTTTTTGATTTGTTGGGATTTATTTTTTTGGTCATTACTTATTTTCAACTATTTTTATGTTTGGATAATTATATCTTATTTTTGTGGACTTTTTTATAAATGTTAATTCCTCTATATATTTGAGGATTATATTTTAATAAAAGATAGAGAACATTGTTTTTTATCTCTAGTTTCATGGTATTAGTATAAGGTTTGCTCTTGACTTTTTTTCTTTTCTAATGGCTAAAACAGCCATAACCAATGCCTTTTGAAAATGGATTAGAAGTGACTTCTGAACCGATTTCCTCACTTACTCCAAAGTGCATAATTGCACAAAAAGAGAGCTATCTCTTTATTTTAGGTGCAAAATCATATTTTACACATTCTTATATTATAGATTTTAAGACGTTTGACCATATGACTAGATGCCATGAATTACTTTTAACATATAATCCATGTCCTGAAAACTCTAAGATTTGCATTACTAATGGATTACTATCCTTTATTACTAGAAAAAGAAACATTAAAATTGCTAATATGAAACAATTTTCAGTCTTGCATGTTCCTAATTTAGCATGTAATATAATAACTATTAGTAAATTGACAAATGACTTGAATTGTGTAGCTAAGTTCTATCCTTCATATTATGAGTTTTAGGATTTACTTTCGAGAAGAATATTTGGCAATGCTAAGGAGCATAAAGGCATGTACTATCTTCAAGATCCTCAACAAATGAATAAGCAAGCTTTGGCTCCAAGTGGTGAATATGTTTCTGTTTCTAATGAAATTATGTTATGGCAAAATAGGTTAGGACATATTAGTTTTTCATATCTAAAAACTCAGTTTCTTTCTTTTCTTAAGAATAAAGATATCAATTCCTTTCATTGTGAAACTTGTTAACTTGCTAAACACATTCATGTTTCTTATCCAAGTCATCCATATGGATTTTCTAAATTTTTTTCTTTAGTTCACAATGATATTTGGGGACAAGCACAAGAAAATAACATAATTGGAATGATTTGGTTCATAACTTTTATAGATAATCACAAATAAGCTTGTTGGGTTTACTTATTAAAAGATAAGTTTGATGTTAAGACAAATTTTATGCAATTTCACAAAAAGACTTAAACACAATTTCAAGCTCAAATCCAAAATTTTCACATAGACAATGGAATGTAATACTTTAATTCAATTTTTTGTGATTATCTAAAAGAAAATGTGATTTTTCATCAAAGTTTTTATGTTAATACCTCCCAACAAAATGGGGTTGTAGAATGTAAAAATCATTGTCTATTAGAAGTTGCTCGTGTTATCATGTTTACCAATAATGTTTCTAAGTTTTTTTTTTATAGAGATCCTATTTTAATAGCCTCATACTTGATCAATAGACTTCATAGTAGAGTTTTCAATTTTAAAACACCACTGAACATGTTACTTGAATCATATCCACAAACTAGGTTGTTTATTTTCTTACTCCCAAAAGTCTTTGGTTGCACATCTTTTGTCACAATAAAAGTCCATTTTGTGAGAAACTAGAACATAAAGCTATAAAAATGTATATTTATTGGGTACTTTCCCATTAAAAAAGGGTATAAAATGTTATTATCTTTTCACAAAATAAACATTTGTCTAATTATATGTCACATTCTTTGAAAATCAACCATTTTACTCAAAACTAACTCTTCAGGGAGATATATTAAGTGAAAATAGACTTTTGGAGTTTTCCGTTCCACTTATTGTAACATCAATTATTTTTATTAGGTCACCAACAAATTCATCTATGCTTAGTTCTTAACAAAAAACAAAGCTCAATGTTTATTCACGAAGTAAACCACTACCTTATGAAGTACAAACTTTTGTGCCTTAACCGTATTGTCAAGAAATTGATCCGTAAGTAAAATCTAAATAAAAAAATGTTGAACCTGCTTCACCCATCTAATAATCTAGACATACTTATAGCACTAAAAAAGGCGTAAGACCATACACTCAACATATGTTGTCCAATTATCTATCTTATAAGTTTGTCTACAATATTTCATGCCATGATAGCAAAGATTGAGGTCACTAAAATCTACAAAATATACATGCAGCTCTAAAAATCCTAGAATGGAAAACTACTATACTTAAAGAGTTGAGAGCATTGAAAAGGAACAAGACTTAGGATGTTGTATAGTTACCAAAAGAAAAAAATCAGTTAGATGTATGTGGGTGTTTACTATTAAGTATAATTTAGATGGTGGAATAAAGAGACATAAGGCCTACCTAGTTGTAAAAGGGATTTATACAAACTTTTAAAGTAGACTACACTGAAACCTTTGCACCAGTTGCTAAATTAAATATTATAAAGGTATTATTTTTACTGGTTGCTAATCTTAATTGGCCATTACATTTGATGGATGTCAAGAATGCCTTTCTTAGTGGGTAGTTACATAGAGAAGTTTGTATGAACTTGCCTCTTGGCTTTAAAGGGGAAACAATGACAGAAGGATATGCAAACTGAAGAAATCTCTCTATGATTTAAAACAGTTATCGAAGGTTTGGTTTGATCACTTTGCAAACTCAGTAAGGAGTCATGGATTTAGCCAATGGTAAACTAATCATACCTTTTTTTTTCAAACACTCACAACATGGAAAAAAGACTATTTTGACCATTTATGTTAATGATATTATATTAACAGATGATGACACCAAAAAAATAGAGCAGCCAAAGAAAATTCTTAAAAAAAAATTCAAAATTAAGGATCTTGGACAATTAAAATACTTTCTAAAGATGAAAATTGCAAAGAACAATAATGGTATTATTGTTTCTCAAAAGAAATATACAGTTGATCTCTTGAAAGATATTGGTATGCTTGGTTGTAAGCCAATTGATACACCTATGATCTTAATGCGAAGTTTAGAGTGAAAAGAGGAATTCTAATAGATACGGAGAGATATCAACGACTAGTTAGAAGCTGATCTACTTGTCTCATACAAGATATGATATAGTTTTTGTAGTTAATGTAGTGAGTCAGTATATGCACTTTCCATTTTAGGATTATCTTGAAGCCATGTATTAGATCTTTAGGTATTTGAAGAACACACCAAGTAAAGAGTTGCTATTTGAGAAAAAAGATCAAAGAAATGTGGAATCATTTACATATGCAAACTACGCAAGATCAATTGAAGATAGAAGATCCATTTCTAGGTATTGTATGAAGGTTTGGGATAATCTTGTCATGTGAAGGAGCAAGAAACAGTCTATTGTTGCTCAAAGTAGTGTTGAAGTAGAATTTAAAGCCCTTGCATAAGGAACTTGTAAACTTATTTGGTTGAAAAGACTTTTAGAAAAGCTGAAAATGTTGACGGAATACCCTATAAAGTTGTATTGCAATAATAAGAATCCTATAGGTATTATTCATAATCCAATGCATCATGATGGAACAAAGCATGTGGAAGTTGATAGGCATTTTATCAAAGAGAATATTGATATGGGAATGATCTGTACAGCCTATGTTCTTATAAAGCAACAAGTGGGAAACATCCTAACAAAGGGACTAACTAAATCAAACTTTGAGATGCTTGCTGACAAGTTCAAAATGATAAATATCTCTTTTCCAGCTTGAGGAAGAGTGTTGATAGCATGTGTATTAAATCAAGATCTATTTTTTGATTTGTTGGGATTTATTTTTATGCTCATTACTTACTTTTATTTATTTCTATGTTTGGACGATTGTGTTCTAATTTTGTGGACTTTTTTGTAAATGTTGGATCTTCTATATATTTGAAAATTATCTTTCAATAAAAGATAGAGAACATTTATCTCTAGTTTCAATTTATGTTATCCATATTTGTTGGAAATATGATTTGACATCAACAAGATTAATGAGATATGGATATGCTGTCAAATAGATAAATCATTCAACCCATCATCTCAATAATTAGCTTTTTATTCAACATTTACTTTCCTTTGAATTTTCAATTCTAATTTTGTTTTTCCTTGTCCTTTTCATGTGCATGGATGAAGATTGAGGAAAATGCTGACAGAGCAAAGTGAAACAGCAATTCCCCGTGAGAAACTAGTAAGGGTATTGGAAGAAAGCCTAAGCTGAACTAGCTTTGTGTTCCGTAGGCATGAAGCATTAGGTATACCATTCACTACTAATGTATCTTGCATTTTTTGAAAGAGATGAGGAATGCTCATGTAAAATTTGAGGCTATTACTATTTTTACAATGACAATCAGTCAATCATTCTTTTAATGTTGTTATCCCCTACTTCCACCCACAAAGGGAAAAACGTAAAAGATAGTTATATTTTGGATACTGGGAAAATTTTGTAATCTATGATGAAAATTCTATAGTGCTAATGTTTACCAAGAGTTTTATGCAGTTTTCTTTCTACTTCATCTTCTCTGTCTCTCTCTTTATTTTTTTTTTCTGCTTGTTTCACTTTTTGTGCATTGGAACCTTGCAGAAAGTTAATGGGTGAGTTCGGAGCATCAAGCCATCAACACTAAAACATTTATGTAAACAATATTTTTGGATTTAATCAGACAGTTAATGGGTGTCCCAACACAATTTCAGGTGTTCTCCATTCAAGTACCAAAAGGAATACTTTGTACTATAAAGCAGGATTAAAATTTTCCATTTGGGAGGTATGGCTATAAAACCTTTACGTAAAATAATCTTTCTGAATTGAAGATTCCTACACAGGTTTTATTTTAATCCAGTTTGATTTGGATAGAATTCAATATTTGGCTTGATTCATGTTTCCTGTACCATTTCCCTTAAGTTCAAATTGGCTAGAATTTGCCAATTTTGACCTACAAAGTGACTTACAAAGCAAACACTATCAAGGAAAAGAAATGAGTACCTAGCTTTGTAGCCTGGCATTAACTTATATCCTCTAACTTGCTAAATTGACAAGTTTAAAAATGTAATACGTGGAAACTACTACAATTTTTTTTGGCTAATCAACGTATTGGTAAGCTCGCCGACAGTTGTGTGACTTGTTAGAGTTCTAGACTCTTAGGTCTAGTGATCAGGTTCAAATCTTGAAGCCTCAAATACCAAAAAAACATATTGGCTGAGCTCGAAAAGAAACATTTCAAATTTGTAAAGCAACTGGAAACATATATTATTCAAGAAAATGTTAGATAATTAGCAATCCCTATTCATCCCTGAGATTTTACATCAGCACAAAAAGCAAGTCTTTTACCGGAACAACTTAGATAATACATTAGCGTGCATCTGGATCCCACACAATATTATAGTTACAATGGCCATACAAAACTGATTTAAAGCCAGATACGGGTAAAAGTGACATAAACCTGATATTTCTACCTCCATGCTGAAGCAACAATCAAGCTTTTGTCTTCCCAACCAAAATGAAGCCCGCCTAAATCCTCCTTCAGCTTATACCTGTCACAGTACTCCCTGATAAGCTTCCTGATCATATCAATCACATTTGGACTCATTGGACATGAAGTGAAGCCAGCCATCGTCATCCTTGCCCTCCACTTTCCTGCAACCTCGTATCGCTCTATTCTTTCCTCTCCTTCACAAGCAACAATGTTGACTATGTCCCGTGCCAGGCACTGCCTTTCAACATTCATCCTGTCCTGACTCTCCCTTGGAAGTGTCGTATCCAGAGACTCGAAGACAGCAGAGTAGTAACTATATGCTTCAATAAACCTTGGTAAAAAAGGTAATGTGTTTGTGTTAATATCTTGCTCAACAACAGTAACAAGTTTTGGATTCAAGCTCTTAACCATCTGAAGAAGCTGATCTCGCTGGTTTATTATTGAAACACTCTCATCAGGCATGTGGTGGAGTTGAAATGCAAAGTTCACTATAAGTGCTTCACCTGTCCGGCAATCCAGCATAGATGGAGTAACAAGAGAAGTCCTGGAGGCAACAGCTTGAAACTCAAACGGCACACCAAGTGCTTCTGCTAGATTCTCAAGTCTTAGTCCCACAATTTCAAGACCTCCATTAAGACGTTGAACTGACTCAGGGTCATCAACCCCAGTCAACCTCAAGTGAGGAGGCTTACCAGGCCGCTTAGCAATTGTTTGAATCAGTGTAATATATTGACTACCTTGATTTATGTCAAAATCTATTATATGTACTCTCTTTTCATCTTTACACGCCTCTATAATTGCACCATTTGCTGCCATAAATCCAAATTTAAAACAAGGGCACACCTCAAAAAGGATTTGCATGGCTGCAAGCCTATCAGAAGAAGGGGGCTCTTTGCATCTTAGAGCTTTATAAAGATATTTTCCAGATGCAGCCATGCGAGCTGCAAGACCTTCAACCATGTAGGCCGCAATTCTCTGAGGAGGATCTCCTTGAATTGAGACCAGCTGGCGAAGCTCATTTATTATGGCTGAAGCGTCTTCAATGTTGCCTTCTGAGAGTATAGCAGCACACTTAATAAGCATTTGCTTCGGAGTCTGAGATGAAACATGTGATACCTTTTTGTTACTGCTGATGCTACTGAGATAAGAATCTGAGGTTGATGATTCCTTGGGTGATTCATGGAGTGCTTCTGTCCTGATAGGATCAGACCATTCACCATCTATTTCCATGCGTAGCCCCGTGACAAACATGTCATCATCTTCATCAACATCATTATCAGCAAGCAGATCTCTCTCCAGTTCTTGAAGTTTCAGTTTCAATTTATCTGTATCAGAGTCTAATGTATCTCGGCTTTGTATTTCCAAGTAACCTGATAAAAGAAAAAAAATTGGATTGAAAGATATTAGGGCATCTAATTAAGAAACAGAAGAGTTTAATGGTTTTTTACCAGTGATGGAGAAAACTGAAGTACCTCTTAGCTGGTAAGAAGAGAAATCCTGTGGGCGAAATGAACTTCCTGAAATCACAGAACTAGATGGATGTATAAGCTCTTCCGAAGGAGAGTCAAGAAAGTATTTCTCATAGCTCTCACTGCTGTAAGAATCAGTAATGTAAACAGGCTTATGCTTATCAGAGCTAAACATTTGAGTGGACAAGCCAGAATTGTTACTGCTACCCTGTATTGAGTAAAGCTTTGTATTTCTATATGCTGCTGAAGCTGGTTCTGCAGAACTTACTAAAGACATGGTTTCAACTCTCTAGATTATTGTATTATAAAATGAATCCTGCAGAACAAATTGCAAGTAGAAGTTAAGCAGTTGCTCATCTCAGATTCTTAGTAGTAGGAGGAACTTAACAGGCACACTGATGCAAGACATGAAATAAAAGAATGCTCATTCCAGCAAAACTTGTTATAAACTTGAATAGCTTACAATTAATATGAGATAATCTGCAGTAAGTGACTAATCATCTGCAGCAAGGTAAGACAGGTTAGCATGAAACAAGTTGCCCTATGTAAGAAATGGACCATATAACCTATTACTGTTGAAAGCCCTAAAAGGAGCCTTGCAGCTACATCTCGATTTCAAATAGCTCGGAATTTGGAATTCCTTCATTGTTTAGTTCTGATCATCCGATAATTGAAGTTAGACCCAGAAGACCACATGCGGGGATGGTGAAAGGTCAAGCAAAATGGTCCAAACCAATTATGTCAGAAACACTCTCCTTTTCCCAGCTATCAAGTGCAGATATTGGAAGAGGAAAACAAAAGTCAGGGATGGTGAAAAAGCCCACAAATTTAACTCATTTCGGGGTTCTTTTTTCTTTTAATAATATGCAACAATGCAATTTCTGTGTTCCAAGACCAGAAACAACTTTAAAAAGATACCAAGGAGTGAGATAACTAATTAATAGAACATTTCGCCCATGATTTACTAACATCATTAATACATAAGTGCTGGAAGCACAAAATACGTTTGGCAGTCTTCAGGTAAAGATCCCTCAGCAAATAACACTTGGATCATACAATCATAATTCCCAAAAGGAACATAACCAAAAATGAAATTAGCAACCATGTCTACCAAATAGTTTCTGACAAGGACCAAATTCCATATCTGAGAAACACTGATTTGTAAGGAAAAAGAAAAGACTGTGTTTTCTATCATAGTAGACTTGCTAAGAACAATAGGCAACACAGAAGAGAACGCAAAACATTCAAATTCTGTGATTATGACATACAAACACATCGAGAGGATCATAACATAGTTAAAAAAATCTTAAGACAAGTTACTGATATATCATTTCAACAATCATCTAAAAGTGAAAAAGAAGAAAAATAAAATAAATGATCAAAACATCAAGGCTCTCCCCTGTACCTGATACATGAGAAAGACCTCAAGAAGAAGCATCAAAGATCGTTATTTCTACAGTGAAACCCTGCAATTCAGCAGATAACCCCAGATAAACAGACGAGCCTCAGAATTGTGTTTGAAGGGAGAAAAAACAAAGGCTTTGACCTTGTATACCAGTAATCAAAAACCAACCCAAAAGAAAATATACCCCCTTTGTTGTTATTTTTTAATTTCGGTGAAAAACTTTAGATTATGATTTGCGAGGTTAGGTATGATTGAAAAGCAACAAACCAAGAAATAGAAACAAACCCAAATTTGTAAGAGATAAATAAATAAATAAAATGAAGAAAAAACACCCAGATAAGGAAATATTAATTATATATATATATATATATAATGGTAGGTTTCAAGGGGTTTTAGCTATACCATATACAATAAGATGAACAGATCAATATTCCATGATCTCAGTTGCAACAACAAAAGGACCAGACATGAAAAGGAAAACCCAATCTTCTGGAATCTAAAGCAAAAGCATTAAAAAAGAAAAGAAGAAGAAAAGTAGCAAGAAACTCACCTCACACGTTGTTTCTTCCTTTCTTGCTATAGACAGAAACTTCTTAGTTTCATCACAAGACTTTTCTATCTCTTAAAACACTATTTTTTTTGTCCTTTTGTCTTGGTCTGCATGTTTTTACCAACTTGTCTGACTCAGAGAAGCTATTTGACAGAATAATGTCATGCTTCCTTCCTCCTTCCCTTGTTTCCTATGGTGTGGTCCCGTAGCACCATCAATGGGAATTCTCCTCTTCTAATCCTTGCATGATATCTATCATTTGTATATTTATATAATCTAAAAAATTAATAATTTATATATTTTTAGCGCATTTTATAATAAAATTATATATTATAATTTATCTTATTATAAAATAATAAAATATATTTTTTTATTTTATTAAATTTATATATAATTTTATTAAAATTTTAAATTATATTACTTTTATATTTTAAATTTATATTATTTTTATGTTATTATATCATGTTTTAAATTATTAACAATATTCAAATATAATATAAAAAAACACCATGATTTATATGTTAGAATTGAATTATATTTTATTTCAAAAAAAATTAAATTATATTTACTTAAATTTGTGAAATTTAAAACTTTACTTCTTAATCTAAAACAATTTCGTAATATTTCAATAAATTTATCTCCCAAATGGTGATATCCACTACCACTAATTCATTTTAGAATGATTAATAATGCACAATGAATTTGATTATGATTAAATTTTTAATAATTTTAATTTGAATATAAATATATAAAATTTAATTAAGAATAAAAAATCATATTTAGCAAAAAAAAAAAAAAAAAGAGAAAATCATATGATTTTTATCATGTTTAAAAATATATGTAACAATCTATGATTACAAAAAAAAAAGGGATATTTACGTGAATTTAGCCTTTTTCGCGTTTTTAGCGATGAAAAAGATCTTTTCGCCTTGAAATTAACCTCACTAGCATATCAGCTAAGCCAATTTGCATAATCCTTTTACTCTGTTTTAACGTGGGTTATGTTATTTTCTTAAAAAATGTTTGTTCTCGAAGTGGTTTAAAAACTCTTTATTTTATTTTGCTAATAGTTATATAAGTAAGTGTTAAAGTGCTAAGTTTTAATTTTAATTAATTTTTAAAAAATTCAAGTTCAAAAAAATAAAACGTTTCATTTCAACTTCCGAAATATTTCAATTTAGTTTTCAAACTGTAAAATTTTTCAAGCACGTTTTGCAATTTTTGATAAAATTTACATCATTTTGACATTTTCAATCGTGTAACTTTTTTCTAAGAGAATGAGAAAAGATGTACATAAACAAAAGAAAATTCAGCAACCATATGGACCAATGTAGGGTATCGAAAAATGGTAATTTTCAATAATTAATGGAGAAAAAACCCAATAAAAGAAAAAAAATAACATAATGATTGGATGGAGCTGTTACATATTATCATGCTTTATTGGCTATGTGACAAAGTCAAAAGTTCTATATATTATTTTTTAATAGGTTCTTTATTATTATGTTAAAATAAAATTTCTTAGCATTTTCTTAGCCTTTTGCGAATCAAACCGACATTAAATAAATTAAAAAACAGAAAAAAAAGGCCTGTAAGCTAATCTTTTCAAAACGCGTATAAGGATAAAAGGGCGGTTAAGACCCACACAAATTACTTACATTTCCATTCTTCGTGGCCAAAACACGTCGAAACTCGCATGCATTAAGCATTTTCCTGGCCTTTTGCGAATCAAACCGACATTAAATAAATTAAAAAAAAAAAAAAGGCCTGTAAGCTAGTATTTTCAAAACGCGTGTAAGGATAAAAGGACGGATAAGACCTCCTCAAATTACTTACACTTTCATTCTTCGTGGCCAAAACACGTCGAAACTCGCATGTATTGAAAGATGAGAAATAGTCAACGCTAAAATAGTGAAATTTTCTTCTCTATTTACTTATCTGACAAGGAAAAGTCTGATTTACCAAGAAATTTGTTTACTCTATTTTTCTTGTATAATTGATTATTCTTTATACTTGCCAGTAGATATTGTCGATTTATTAATAAATTCATTTGCCAAGTATTATGTCCAAGGAAAACTCGTCCGATATTTAAGAAAATTTTTTTTTTTTTTGATAAGAAATGTAGATTTCATTTCAATGTGAATTAGTACATTCAGCGGTAATAGTATCGCGGATAAGAGGGGGACATTCCCAGGCCAAGTAACAGTATTTTCCAGTCTAAGTGCACTCCTTGCTAGGGCATGAGCAGCTCCGTTTTCTTTCCTCCTTTCATGGACCACATTTATAGATTCCATCCGGATTCAGATCATGTGAATATCTGCTACCAGGTTCCCTGTTATAGATAGGTTCTTTGTTCTAGCATTAATGCTGTTGATTACTTGTGTAGAGTCTCTTCTATGATGACTCGAGGGAGTCGCATATCTTCAGCTAGCTTAAAAGATTGGAGGGCTGCTATGGCTTCCACCACTAGGGGATCACACACGTCTTCCATCTTTGCTGCAATAACGCCCATACAGTGTCCTTCATGGTCTCTAATTGCTACACCAATACACCCTCCACTCCCATGCGCATTGAAACTCCCGTCGAAATTGACTTTAAAGCTGCCATACGGTGGTGGCTGCCAGTGTACCTCCTCCTCCACGCACTTGTTAGGAAAATGGGGTCCAGTCCCATATAAGTGATTTTGGACCAAGTAAAGACCATGGGCTTTGATCTTTTATTTTACACAGAGCCCTAGCTACTTAATAAAAAAGAGGTGGGGTTGTTTTAGGTGTATGTCGAAAACCAAGCAGAGAAAGAAGAAAAGCCAGGAAAAGTAGAGAGAGAAAAATGAGAAGGGAGAGTTGGTTGAACGGAAGTCGATCCGTGGTCCGATTGAGTTGGAACCTTGTCAGGAGGTTTATGATTCAGAGTTCTACATTCTGAACGGTGAAGATCGGGTTTGAAGCTCTCTAGGAACAAATCCAGGGTGTATTTGTTGAGTCACTTATTTGGTGAGATTTCTCCAATTGTTTCTCTAGTTGTTGATTAACTCTAGTTTTAGCTAGAGAAGAACTTTGTATAACTATTATTTGATAGTGAAGATTTTTCTGGTGGCCCATGGTTTTTTCCCTCTACACTGGAGGGTTTTCCACGTAAATCTTGGTGTGTTTTATTTTTCCTGCGTATTTGATTATTGATTGTTGTCTATTGCTTCTGTATTTTTGTGATTATTGCTTCAGGCGCAACAAGTGGTATCAGAGCGAGGGTTATTTTGAGACATAGATACAGAAGCAATCCAGGATAGAAGTAAATTCTGTTTGAGATCATGGAGGGTGATACAAGTTCCATGATAAAATTAACAGCATCGAATTATTCAATTTGAAATCCTATGATGGAGGATCATCTATACTGCAAAGATTTGTATGAGTCAGTATTGGGTGATTCGGCTAAACCAGCAGATATGAAAGATGAAAGCTGAAAGAAGCTAGGTAGAAAGACGCTGGCTACAATCAGAAAATGGGTTGATATCAGCGTGTTTCATCATGTAGCGCAGGAGTCAGATGCTCACATTGTTTGGAAAAAATTGGCAGCATTGTATGAGAGAAAAATAGGTATGAATAAAGTTATACTTGTTAAAAAGCTTGCAACTTTACAGTACAGGGATGGACGATCTGTTACAAAGCACTTGAGTGATTTTCAAGATATATTTAATCGGATGACTACCATGGAGCTTAAGATGGATGATGAAATGAAGGTATTATTTCTTTTGGGTTCAGTGCCAGACAGCTGGAATACTCTAGTTGTGACTGTTCTAAATTCAGCTTCTGATTATAAAGTGACATTGGAGATGGCAAATGACAGTATGCTTAATGAAGAAGCAAGGCGAAAAGATGTAGACCCTGGGAATCAAGCTCTGGTCGCAGAGAACAAGGGTAGAAACATCGACAGAGGTCAGGACTCAAAAGGCCGTGGTAAATCTAAACATAGATCCAAGTCTAGAGGTAAAGTAAAGTGTTTCCATTGTGGTAAGGCGGGTCATATAAAACGAAACTGTAGAATCTTAAAGCAAGAGCAAAAAGATGAGAAAGATAAGAGTTCAGATGATGGCAATGTTGCAACAGTGAATTCAGATAGTGATTCAGTTACTTTGATTTGTACACATGGTGATTGTAATCATGTTAGTGATCCCGGCATTGAGTGGATAGTTGACACAGGAGCGACATATCATTGTGTTCCTAAGAGAGAGTTGTTTACAACTTACAAAGCAGGAGACTTTGGTTGTACCAAGATGGGAAACAAGAATGTGTCGTAGATTGTTGGGATTGGTGATATTATTGTACAAACTAGTACAGGCTACATGTTGACTTTGAGGGATGTTAGACACATTTCAAATATGAGAATGAACTTGCTTGCTATTAATGTCCTTGATAAGAAGGGATATGAAAGTCGACAAAAGAATGGACAATGGAAGCTTCTTAAAAGATCTATGGTAGTTGCAAAGGGAAAACTATGCTGCACAATGTATAAGACATGGATGCAATTGAACGGTAACAAGGTAAATACCGTTGAAAATGATGCTTCAGCAAACTTGTGGCACAGGAGGCTGGCACACATGAGTGAAAAAGGGTTACAGGTTTTGGCAAGGCACTCTTTCATTCCTTTGACCAAAAGTATGTCTCTCGATTCATGTGATTATTATTTGTTTGGTAAGCATCATAGAGTTTCTTTTCGTAAAAGTTCTCAGAGAAAAGAAAATAGATTGGAATTAATTTATTCTGACGTATGTGGTCCCATTGAGGTTGAGTCATTAGGTGGTAACAAATATTTTGTTACTTTTATTGATGATGCTTCACGTAAGACTTGAGTGTATATGTTGAAATACAAAAGTCAGGTACTGTAGTATTTTCAAAAATTTCATACCATGATTGAAAGGATGACAAGGTTACCCTTGAAGTGTATTCGAACTGATAATGGTGGGGAATACACATCTAAAGGCTTTGAAGAGTATTGCTCAAAGCATGGGATCAGGCATGAGAGGACAGAACCTAGAATACCGCAGCATAATAGTATAACTAAAAGAATGAATCGCACCATTGTGGAAAAAGTCAGATGTATGTTGAGGATGGCAAAATTACCAAAGCCATTCTGGTGTGAAACAGTCAACACAGTTGTTATTTACTTAACAGGTCACCATCAGTTCCTTTGGGCTTTGACATTCCAGAAAGAGTGTGGACAGGGAAAGATACTTCATACTCTCACTTGAAAGTTTTTAGGTGCAAAGCATTCATACATGTGCCGAAAGAGCAGAGATCAAAGCTTGACAGTAAAGCTACACAGTGTGTGTTTGTAGGATATGGTGATGAGGAATTTGGCTACAAGGTATGGGATCCAGTAAAGAGAAAGACAGTCAGAAGCAGAGATATGATCTTTCATGAAAAAAAACTATAGTAGACTTTGAGAAAAATGAGAAGACTACACAAGTTACTGTTGAGTGTGATGTTTCAACACCGACAGAGATTTCACAAGAAAGAGCCATAGATGGTGAAAATGAGCAAGAAACAAAACTTGGGGATATGAATGAGCCAGCTACATTTGGTGATGAGCCAGATGCTATTAGTTTTGAGCAGGGGGAGCAATCATTTCTACTTGAGAGTGTTGAGCAGGAGGAGCTACCTTTGGCATCAAGTGATGTAGAGTCTCAGCCCAGAAGATCTACTAGAGAGCGCATGCCATCTACCAGGTATCCAAGTTCAAATTTTATTTTAGTTACCAGTGAAAGGGAGCCAGAAAGCTTTCAAGGTGTGCAGGCTACTCCGGATAGAAAGCACTGGTTAAAAGCAATGAAAGAAGAGATAGAGTCATTGCGAAAGAATGGTATTTATGATCTTGTTAAACTTTCCAGGGAAAAGCTTGAGCTTTGCAGTAACTTGGCCGAAATGAGTTCCCTGGCCAAGGTAAGTTCCAAATGAAACTGCTGTGGTGATGAATCTCCTCCTAATGGGGCTGGAGGGGGAGATTGTTAGGAAAATAGGGTCCAGTCCCATGTAAGTGGTTTTGGACCAAGTAAAGGCCATGGGCCTTGATCTTTTATTTTACACAGAGCCCTAGCTACTTAATAAAAAAGAGGTGGGATTGTTTTAGGTGTGTGTCAAAAACCAAGCAGAGAAAGAAAAAAAGCCAAGAAAAGCAGAGAGAGAAAAAAGAGAAGGGAGAGTTGGTTGAACGAAAGTCGATCCGTAGTCCGATTAAGTTGGAACCTTGTCAGGAGGTTTATGATTCAGAGTTCTACATTCTGAACGGTGAAGATCTGGTTTGAAGCTCTCTAGGAACAAATCCAGGGTATATTTGTTGAGTCACTTATTTGGTGAGATTTCTCCAATTGTTTCTCTAGTTGTTGATTAGCTCTAGTTTTAGCTAGAGAAGAACTTTGTATAATTATTATTTGATAGTGAAGATTTTTCTGGTGGCCCGTGGTTTTTTCCCTCTACACTGGAGGGTTTTCCACGTAAATATTGGTGTGCTTTATTTTTCCTGCGTATTTGATTATTGATTATTGTCTATTACTTCTGTATTGTTGTGATTATTGCTTCAGGCGCAATAGCACTGTCGTTCAAATCCGACATTAGCTAGCCTATATTCCTCAAAAAAATCCTTAGCAAACTTTGCCATTTCTTTGGGACCTCGTTTTTCTCCATTTATGACTTCTATATTTTGACTATGCAAAATTGCCTAAGCTGCTACCAGTCCCATTTCCAAGCTATCAGATCCAGCCTCTTCTGCAATCATAGCAAAAAACCCACGATGCTGCCTTGGGGCCCCCAATTTCCACTTGTTCAAAATGGACATACAGTCTCACACTGCCTTAGCATTTTCACAACCCCATAATGCATGCGTTACAGTCTCATCCTCCTTACCACATCTCAAGCAAACTGGGCTAACCTCAATACCTCTTCTTCGCAGGTTGCTAAAAACTGGTAGATAACCATTATTGAGCTTCCATCCAAAAATCTGGATCTTGCTTGGAAGTCTTGTCTTCCAAAATCTATTATTAGCGTAGTTTCCTGGCTCTCCATATACCTTTCCCATTTCCATACATAGAAGACGGTAGCCACTTCTTACCGTATATGATCCATTCTTCTCCATACTCCATGTTAAACTGTCCTCATGATGGTTTCTACTAAGTGGGAGGGAGAATATTAAAGTAGCCTCCTCTTCCGAGAAGATTCTTTGAATAAGCTCTTGCTTCCATGTCCCTGTGGCTTGGTTTATCAAAGTCACAACTTTTGCATCACTAAATTAAGACTATGTCCATTGTTGTTTGAGTTTATAGCCTGATTAACAGGCAGCCATTTATCTCCCCATATTCTGATCTGCTTTCCATCTCCTACCCTCCATACCAACCCTGCTTGCAGAACATTTTTAACAGCCCAAATACTTTTCCATGTAAAAGATGGACAGTAGCCCATTCGAGCATCCAAGAAAGTTGAAATACCTTGCACTCAGGACCTTGTATGCCAGCGAGTAAGGTTGCATTAACAGGCTTCACGCTTGTTCGGCTAAGAGTGCACGGTTGAAGATCTCAAAACTCCTAAAACCCATTCCTCTAACTCCCTTAATACGACACATTGTTTCCCATTTGACCCAATGCAGACCCTTTCCATCCTTTTTAGATCCCCACTAATAGGTGTCTATGAGACTATTCAATTTCACGACTATAGATTTAAATTGCGGTTGCGGTTATGTTTTTGAGCACGTTACGTTTATCACAAATAAAAAAATAACGAAGAATATTGTGATCATCGTAGTCGTGAAATTTTTTTTTTAATTTTACACAATTCATTATAAAATGTAATAATTATAATAATAATAATCATAAAACTCTTATTTTATAATTTTAAAAATAATTTATGACACTTTTTATTTTATTTTATTTTTAAATTATTCATAATTTTTTGAAAATTATATCAATATATTTATTTTGTACCAAATTTTTGCTTGAGAGAAAATCATATTCAATATTATAACAAAGTTAAAAAAAAATTCTATTTCCTTTTACCTATTCAACACCCTTAAACATACCCCTCCAGTTAGCCCACCAATTTATCAGACCCACTCACGCCATATTCCTCTAAATTTTCTATTTCTTTTTTTTTTCTTTAGAAGTCTTCATTTCTTTTGGCTTTCACATGCTCACCCTCCCCTCGCCCCTCACCCCTCACCCCCAAACTTTTCTGCCTTAGCCTTTAATTCAATGTTTGGTACCCACACACTTTAGCCTCCATTCCTCCAAGATCTAGCCTTTTCTTCTTCATTCTTCTTTTTCTCGTCTTTCTCACAAAGACCTAAACTCCAAAATTAGTAAATAAAAAAAATCCTCATCCCCTTTCTACCTCTCTTGATTAACTCTCCGGTCTCTGCCTTTTTTTTCCACCACTAATTTCAACACACACTCAACTCATAGCCTATAGCCTTTCGGCCTCCCTATTATAGATTAGTCATCAAAGATTTTTTTCAACAGCAATATGCAGCAAGCTAGCAATTTTCTTTTTTAAAAAGGTAATTTTAACTTACTTTTACCTTTAAATTAATTGTTCTTCGACACTTGATCTTGGTTGAGGATAAATTTGGTAAATAGAGTTCATTTAATTGATTTTTTTTCTTTTAAAAATAAGAAATATGGATGAAAAACAAGGATAGTGCAATAACGGATCGTTATTTTCGCTATTGCTCATTACCGCATTCTGTTACGACCGTAATGCACCGTTTTGAATGTGTTTCAAATTCACAATCGTTTTCCCTAAAATAGCGATGGTGGTCGGAGGCGCTACTGCTAAATAGCAGCCGCTATTTTGCTATTGTGTCATTATTTAATTCCCTATTCATGACATAAGCCCTTTGGAAAAATGAAGCAACTAATTGCATAAGATGGAATGGCCTAGGGAATAGATTTGATAAAAGTTTTCTTTCCTTTAAATGGTAAAATGTTGTTGCTCTAAGAGTTTATCCTTGTCCAAAATTTGTTTTTGATCTTTATGAAAGATATATTCTTATTCTTGCCCACCAATGTTGGAAGTCCCAAGTATTTTTTGAGGCTTGTTATAACTTGGATTCTCGATATTTGTTTGAAGATCTCCTTGCTTCTCTCCTCAGTATTCTTGCTAAAATATAATGAAGATTTTCTCAAATTAATCTATTTGTCGATTTTTGTATCTCTGTAGCAAGTTCCTCATTGTTTCACATTTGGCCTGATTTGCTTTGATGAATAATAGATTGTCATCTACGAAAAACAAATGAGTGATTCTTTGCTCATTTTTGTCGGCATACATCCCACTAATCAATTTATTTTTATGATATCTTATCAATATTGCAAGAAATCATTTAGTACACAGTATAAATAAATAAGGTGAGAGAGGATCACCTTGCCTCAAGCCTTACTTGGGAGAAAATCTATTTGTAGTGTCACCATTCACAAGTATAGA
The DNA here is from genome assembly GCF_047325235.1 of Durio zibethinus. NCBI lineage: Eukaryota > Viridiplantae > Streptophyta > Magnoliopsida > Malvales > Malvaceae > Durio > Durio zibethinus. Next base: position 28,936,675 of record NC_143162.1, read on the forward strand.
ATATGAGACAATAGAGACATATTTCATTACAAGTAGAAAGTTTGGCTTCTAGATTTACAACTACTTTCGATTTTTCAACCTTTTGTTTGGATTTTACAATTTTCTTCCATTACTTGCATTTAATTTTTGTTGTTATTTCAAAGCATTAATTTTTTTTAATTTCAATTTTGATTTCACAAAATTTGTTAACATTTAGAATTAGTTTTGATTCTTAAAGTCATAGTTTTTCTATTGTAGCTTTAGATTTTCGATTTTGCAAGTTTTGCAAGTTTAGTTGCATTTTTCATTTTCATTACTTCAATTTTACTTCAAATTTGTTTTTAGCTTGATTTAGCTACTATATTTTACATTTTATAACGTGTATTTACTTTTTGTTCTTGTTCATTTTTATTTACTTAGTTTTATATTTTTGATGCTTTATTCACTTTTATTTTCGTTGTTAATTTTCAAGCTTATTTTTTTGATCGAATCAAATTTAGAAAAGTATGGGGATAATAGGTACTTAGCCTAAGAATGTTTTTAACTAATACCCGTGGGATCAATATCTAAACTTTTATAGTCTTTATTATTACTTAAACGGCTTATACACTTGCAGGATTTTTCCAATCAAGTTTTTGATGATGTTGTTGGGATTAAGAGTAAAAAGGCTTAGGTTAATATCATGCTTCACCATGCTCATCTATAGATTGATTCACCTTTAGTGTACTTTTGTTAGGCTAGTTATTAACTTGCCTTGTTTTTGTTTCCTTAGGTTGTACATAACTAACTTTCTTCCCATAGATTTTTGTTTAGGATTTGTTTTCTTTACATGTGGGATTCCAATACTTATGAGGTAGCAGAGCATCATGTGGACCATGATAAACCTTATTATTTGAATGACTACCTATGACCATTGCCTAATGAGGAAAACAATACCAAAATGGAGTCGACCCTTAAAGATCTATCTAAAACTTTTGACTTTATAGAAAATCAAATAAATGCCATTAAAGCTAAGTATGATCTGGAGCCTATTTTTGTCCATAATTTTTCAAGCTAACATGATAATGGTCAAGTGTATAGTGGAATTTATTGCAATGATAGGTGTCAATATGATCAATACTTTTAATCTTATACAGACACTAACACTACTTACATTTGAGATGGTTATTCTAAAACCATGTGGGATACTAGTTTGAGATATTCTTTTAGTTCACCACCTCAGTACACCCCAACTTATCCTATCGAGCATTCACATCTACAATACCCTCCACCATCCCAATATTCTCTAGCATCATTATAAGTTTCTCAAGTGCCACACTATGTTCCATTATAATAATATTTTTTCCATCACAACTTTATTCATCTTCATATCACTTTTCATTCACACCATATTCACCACCACCTAATACAGAAGAAAAGAAACCATCCATTAAAGATGTTCATTAAATTGCTCCAAACTCAAGAAAAATACCAACAAGACCTAAAGGCATGCATTAGAAATTCTAGGCAATATGATCAAAATGCATATACCTTAAATACTAACCTTTTAAATCCTATACTTAGCACTATAGAGTCAACATCTTGTTGGGAGGAGAAGGAAGAGCATACATTAAGGAATCGTTTGAGGAGATGAGGTTCAAAGTGGATTGATGATGATGATAATGAGCCCATTACTTTAGAGATACCATAATTTGTAAAAATTATAGAAGAAGAGATAGTGAAGATAAAGGACAAGCTTATGGCTAGAAAAGTTGATGATGATGGATCATTCAAGAGAGTTAAAATGAAAGATAGCAATCAAGAAAAAATTAATCTTAATATTTTATTCATACAATTTTTTGAGTTCTTTGATGATCACTTATCCGATTGTGTAGAGTGCATGAGATGGATAGATGTGTTAATAAAGCAAGCTTATTAAATAGATCATTTAAACTCTTAAACACATTCCTTCTTAAATATAGTTTCGAGCTTAAAAATAAAGAAAAACTTAAAGGAAATAACTTATTTGTCTAGTAGTTTTTTTATTCTTTGATCTTATGCCCGATGCTATAGACGCTTTGTTCTTAGAGCTTCCTCTAGATAAACCATCAATGAAAGAGAAAATAAATGATATGAATTTTAGAGAGAATTGTTCAATTCCCTACCTTAAGTTGTAAAAAGGTTTCAATAATGGTCCTAATCAACAAAGAAGTGAACCTCATAGTATATCTATCTATGTATTCTCTTTTGTGCTTTGAAAATCTATTATATGATAAGCCAAAATTGCATGTGTTTGAAAACTCATTGTTTAATGATTGTGATGAAGGTTGTTTGACTCTACCATTAGACACAACTCTTGTTAAGCTTATACCTATACCATCTATAGATGATTCTTTCATTGTAGACTCTATATCTATATTCTCCATTGTGGTACCTTATTCATTAGTATTGAAGCCAATGACCACCTCTATTGGTCCATATTGCTATATACTTGGATTATTCATAGAGGTGGAACATAATTTACCCTAAAGCACTGAGGTCACTTAGAGATTGTGATTACATATTTGGTGCAAATAAAGAGAATGAAATGGATAGATTTAGGAAGAAAATGTGGTATGATTCTCTGACACCAATGATAGTTTAGCTTTTAACTTTAAATAAAGTGCTTATTATGAGGTAACACAAGCTTTACATTTCATGTTTTGCTTTCATATATTTTGCTTACCTTTTTTTGTACTTATTGATGTTTGTTCTTATTGTAGGTTTTTTTTTTTTTTTTTTGTAAGTGAATAAGAGCTTGAAATGGATACACTAGTTTTGGCCAAAGCTTAGATGGATGATTTGATCACCATTTGATCACCATGCCTCCATGATGATAGGGTAGTTTTCTTATTCCTTTCATTTGTGATTTATTGCTTAATGCTTACACATTGAGGACAATGTGATGTTTAAGTTTAAGGGTGTAAAAAAATTGCTCAAAATTAAATTTTTTTTTTTGAATTTTCCTTTATTGTTGCCTTAAAATTGAGCTTAACATGTTGTAGCTTGAATTATTAATTTGCTTTCTTTGATTAGTTCTTCATGAAGCCAATGATAAGTAGTGATTGATAATGAATATAACTTTAGAAAAAGATTGAATGTGTGTGAAATATGAGACAATACTTAGGTCTAGTGAATTTTTGAATATGGTATTCATTTACGAGTGATGTTTTGAACATTGAATTGCATTTTTTATCTAGTAATAATTATGTAAGCATGGGATTGTTTTTGCATTGGTCTTTAAAGTTGTGTTTCATGATTCTAAAATTTGTTTTGATTATCTCTGAAGGTGAAATCTTAATTAGGAAAATGATATAGGCCATCTTTAGATTGTTTGAGTCTTTCAAGCTAACCTTGATATAATATTTTCATAGTCACCCCATTTGAGCCTTATGATATCTTTTTCTTTGTTTTGAAACCACATTACAAACCCAAGCTTTAGCTTTGATATTTCCTATTTTGTTGGTCCCTTACCCCATATGCATTAAAACATTCATGTACCATTTTGTGAGCTATGAATTATTAGAAAAGAAAGGTGGAGCTTGAAAAGTTTGAAAAAGTGAAAAAAAAAGAAAAAAAAAGAAAAGAAAACCAAAAACAAAAATAATATAGTGGTGAAAAAGCAAAGAAAACAAAAAAAAAGGGTACAACCAAAGTTTGTGGGTGATTCTTTAGTCAAGCTTACTTTTCTTACCTTGCGAGCTCAACTATGGATGATTCTAAACATGTGATGCATTGTTAAGGTACTTGAGCCTAAATGATGTTTATCATACCTTGACCTTAGCCTTACATTACAAGCTTAATAAAGTCTTAAATGAACTTTGGTCATGTATTTATCTACATTAATGGAGAGAGATATGATAAGCAAATTTATAAAACATGAGCATACTTTATCGATCAATGTTATTAATGTTTCATGTTTTGTATAACATTACTAGATTTCATACAAGGATATGTGAGAGGTGATGCTTGCTTTTGGAACCATAGTTAGGAATAATCTTAGCCTAGGTAGATTCTCGTATATTAACACTTGTTCATGATTTTGCTTTAGTTATATTCATTGTTCAATCAATAAGGCATTCATGTTGAATGAAGCATTGAAAGTAGATTATGATTCTTACTTAATCTTGTTTTACTTGAGGAGAAGCAAAAAAGTTTAGAGGTTTGATTGCACTAAAATTTTAGCCTTTTCATACTCATTTTTAGTGCGATTTAATTCATATTTTGGCTTATTTCTTAAGATTTTTGGCATAATTACTCTTAAATGCACATTAATCTCATGTGTTGGTACAAATAGAGAAAATGAGAAATTTTAGTCAAATTGGATACATTTTGGAAGATTTTTGGTGCAAAATTATGCAATTGGCCTAAACTAGTATCAATATACAACATTAACACTTAGGGAGTTTTCTTGATTTTTCTTGCTTGATTTTTTTTAATATTATTTTCATAGTTTTTTTTTCATATAATGGATGATAAAAATGTTTTTAGAATGTTTGGGAAATTTTGTAGAAAAAACAAGAAAAAAAAAGATATATGAAACATGCAAAAAAGACGTTGGTGTAAGGTGTATGGGAGGAGCACCAAAATTTCAAAGTGTTTCAAGCTAGTTCAAGAGCATCGATTAGAAATTCTGATATGGCACTTTCAAGAGCTTTGATTGGTCATTAAATTGACTTATTAGACCACCCATTACACTTCAAAGAAAAGTTTGAAAGGTGTTGAGGAAAAAGCTAAATGGCCACGCACCAAGTGCAGAAGTAATGAAGAAAAAAGTCTCTGGAAGCTCACTTCATTGTAGATATTTTAGAGATATTTTTTGCGGCTCCATTTATCACTCATATGCCTATAAATAAGAGTGGAGCCAACTATTTTAGAGAGACTTTAGTTATGATTTTATTTTTCTTGTTCTTTAATTTTTGCATTTTTCTTTATTGCATTTTACTTTCTTAGCAATTAAACAACCCTTGGTCTTCATGGTTTTTCTATTAATTTGATTGAACTTTTACATTTTCTCAAGTATTTGTCTGTGCTCTTTATGATTTTGGTAATGAAACTTGCAAATTTTATTGATTTCTAGATCAAATATGTTGATTTTGCATTGATATTCAAATCTACTTTTGAATTTGCCAATTCTAACCTACTTACAATTTTTTGATGATATCTTATTCACATATTACTTGTTTTTGTTCAATTCTTTTACATAGCTTCCTAATTCAATTAACTAAAACATATTAAAAATTCATCCTCAAACTTGTATCATAGCATTCCAGATCAAGCTTGGAAGATTCATCTAGATGTAGGTGACAAGAGTAGGTCAAATATGATCAATCAAGTTTGGCATGGAACTGCTCTCTCCTTGGAGAGTTGTTTGGATTTTTTTCACTCTAAATCCTTAGTTTTACTTGTTTAATTGTTGATTCTTACTTGATTTAGTTTATTTCTTTATATTTCATTGCTGTTTGGATAATTTTCTTAAATGATGTTATGATTTTTTGGATTCTACACCTGTCTTGAAGTTGAGTTTGTTGAGCTGATTTCTTTGTTGAATCATGCTATTTTCTTATTGATTTAGGTAGTTAACTCATAGATTTAGGTTGTTCTAGCTTAGATGAAGTTCATTTGTAGCATATAATTGTAGATGGAATTTTTGGTTAATTATTTTATATGATGTTTTGTTTTACTATAATTGTCTACTATTTAAATTTTTAGTTCAATGAGCTAGAATTTCTTGTTTTTGATGCAATTTCTTTATTGAATCATATAGTAAACTTGTTAATTTAGCTTGCCTCAGCTTAGTTTTAGTTCAATCTCTTTAGAAAATTTTAGGTCTAATTTTTGTCTCATTTGAATTAGTAGATATTGCTGTGAACTCAGTTTCAGTTTTGACTTTTTTCTGGTTAATTATTGCACTTTCTTTTCATATTGTTCTTCAAATTAGTTTTTGCATTGCTCCTTTAATGTTCTCTTAATTTCCAGTTCACATTCCATTGGTTTTATACAATTTAAGTCTATATTTTTAGTTTAAAAGTTTGGTTTCCAGATTTACAACTACTTTCGATTTTTCAACCTTTTGCTGGATTTTACATTTTTCTTCCATTACTTGCATTTACTTTTTTTTTTGTTATTTGAAAGCATTAATTGTTTTTTTTTTTTTACTTCAAGTTTGATTTCATGAATTTTTGTTAACATTTAAAATTAGGTTTGATTTTTGGAGTCATAGTTTTCCTATTGTAGCTTTGTATTTTCTATTTTGCAAGTTTAGTTCTATTTTCCATTTTCATTACTTCAATTTTACTCAAATTTGTTTTTACCTTGATTTAGCTACTATATTTTACATTTTATAGCATGTATTTATTTTTTGTTATTGTTCATTTTTATTTACTTATTTTTATATTTTTGATGCTTTATTTACTTTTGTTTTTGTAGTTAATTTTCATGCTTATTTTTTTGATCGAATCCACTTCAAAAGAGTATAGGGATAATAGGCACTTAGCTTAGGAATATCCTTAAATAATCCTCGTAGGATCGATATCTAAACTTTTATAGTCTCTATTATTACTTGAACAATCAGTGTGCTTGCAGGATTTTCTAATCAATCTTTTAAAAAGATGATAAAGAGGGAAAAACTAATGATGACAATAAAAAAAGTAAGGCTTCTTACCAAGAGCCAATCAAAAAAACTTTTCTTGTCCCATATAATTAGGACATGATAAGATTCCTTGAATGATTCATCTAGACAACATACCATATACAAAAAAATCACTAATTGTCCATAAAAGAGTAGCTTTCAAATGAAAATTTTATTTTTTATAAGCAACATAAGTCACAACACCATTCAGTCATAATAATTTTTAACTCATTTATTAAAAGTTTTAAGAAAACATCTACATTTTGATCTAGATTACTCTTTCCTAGAATAACTATATTCAACAAGATATATTCTCAGTTTATACACAACTATGATGGTAAATTATATACCATTATCATTACTTGCCAACAAGAGTATGAATTTGCACTTGGAACAAGTGGTCAAAAACCATCCACACATAATCTTAATCTTAATCTTATACTTCAAAGTTCAAGTGCAAATGATTTATGACTGTAATTGAAATATTTCCAAGCTTCACCATCAACAGGATGTCGAAACACATCATCATGACTTTGGTTATATGCATGCCATGCAATATATTCTGCAATTTTAGTTGATATATAAAGTTTTTAAAGGTTTGGTATCAATGGCATATAATGTAAGATTTTATAAGGAATTAATTTTTTTGTCTAACCATCATACTTATTCCTTAAATATTAAGGATGACCATATATAAAACAATATGTCAAATTTACTGCTTCCTTATAAAACAACATGCAATTGTTTTCACATATATGAATTTTCTTATAACCAAGTCTAAGTTTCGTCATTTTTTTTTCATGTTATAAAATATTTTTAGTAATTTATCATCTACCGGTAGCATATCCTTCACTATGTTTATCAGACGATCAAAACATAACTCACTCATGTTAAATTCTAATTTACAATTTAAAATTTACAACATAGCAGAGAGGATTATGTGCTTCGTATAGTCTGACCACACCTATTCATCCTCATAATTCAACAAAGAATAGAAGCTTGTCACATCTGCACTCAGATCTTCCTTGTTAACTCTTTCGTTAATAGTATAAGAAGCACCCACCCTAAAACTAAGATAAACAACATCAACAACCATTCTAGTATACAAATTCTCTATTCTTAGTTCACTAATCAGTTCAAAATGTATCTCTACTTATTAATGGTTGTCCTACTTTTAACCCCTCACGTGAGCCAACTCATATAATCAAAAGTAAACCCTTTATAATAAAGGTGATCACGTAAAACATCCACTTTTAAAATCCATTTATTCCCATATTAGGTATAAGGACACCTAATATTCCCATTACTTACAAAGTATGGTTGAGAATAATCATATCTAATAAATTTTTCTATATCATCGTAGAAGTTTTGACTAATATATTCATTTATATCTAAACGAGAATACATCTAAGAGCAATCTTTGTCCATTTTTTCAACCCTAATTGCATCATTATAAAGGTCCAAAAAATATAACTCTTAGTATATTAAATTCAAATATAAGCAACTAAAGTCCTAAAAAGTAATTATTGCTATTTAACACATGCACGCACACATGAATGTTTTAGAGGCGTGTTCACAAACAAAGACTCAAAAGTCACATAGTTTGAATTGATAGTTTTTTATATAGCCATAAAAACCTTATCAATTTAAGATTTTACCCAATAGGTTCTCCAACACAAATACATATGTAATAATACTTTATTTAAAGTTTGAGAATATGCTTTGAGATTTTATTTTGAGATTATGTTTTTATTGCAATAAAAACAAAATTGTTCATTAGTCCAAAAAAAGTAAGCAACAAGAATAAAAAATTTCAAACAAATTCTCCAACATAAATACATATGCAATACTATATTGCTTAAAGTTAGAGATTAAGATTTTACTTTTCAACATAAGTACACAAATTCTCCAATGCAATCACATAAATGCTTGTTTTTAGTTTAAATAAACAAAAATAAAATAAGATACCATTTCTAGCCAAACAACAAAATTTCAACATAGATTTAGTCTAATAACATAAAATTTCAATGCATATTCATATTTCCCGAGTTAGTACCTGTACAAGGAAGCGATGATGGCAAAACCCACAAAGAGAACAAGGTAAGGCATAAGAGGAACGAGGGTGGAATGGCAAGGAATGGTAAGGGCGAAGCAACCGGTGGCAAAATGAGGACTAGAGGCAGCAAAAAGAAGAAGGATTGGCGATGGTTTCACAAACTACTTGATTTCACGATGAAAGGAGAGCGAAAAGAGAAAGGATAGGAAAAAAGAACAGCTTCAAGGGTCGACTTTTAGAAAATTAGAGATTCTGCTGCTTGAAAGAGGAAGAAAAAAAATAGGGTTTTAATTTAATTGGCTTTCACTAAGGATTACCAATGAAATTTTTGTCGATAATTAAAATTTTTTAATTACTTTACTTATGGATTATCTGTTGGTAATCCTAATTTTTTTCCATTCAATTTGTTTTATATTGTCATAACGATTTTGGGACCGTCGGACATAAAGTGTTTTAAAATCAAAATAAATGAGGGGAGTCACCACCAATCTATTTTCAGGTATGATTGGTCACCTAAAAGTTTATCTTCTTAGTAAAACTTTAAAAGCGGGTTTAAAGTTTATCAAAAAGATAAATTTTGGTCTACGAAAAACCAGTTTGGTCCGAGAGTCAGTTACATGTAGGGAAGGATTAGCACCCCCACAATGCCCATAAATTAGTACTATTTAATCATGCGCTATTTTCAGTGTTGGATAAAATGGTTTTGACTTAAAATTTAATACTAATTCCTTTCGTTTAAAAAATATTTTTGCTAAAATTTTTATTTAAAAATATTGAGAAAATCTTTAAGTTAAAGAATTATCTTAAAATTCTTCAAAATTTAGGTAGAATTTAAAATAACTATTTTTGCTTAAGATTTAGCACAACAATCCTTAAAATGAAATAACAATCTTTATAGAAGATAATTGTTAGTGACTTTTCAACATCTAGGCAAAATACCAAGAATTATTTCCTTCGAAATGTTATTTTTTATTTTATAATATCAAAATTTTAAAATATGTATTTTTTTTGTAGAACATTTTATATGACAAAATAAATGATGGTATTGTCAGGTAGCAAATAAAAATTAAAGACAGAGAAATGCAACACGAATAACATGATGATGTATGTATGTTAGTGGATGTTATGCAAAGTGATGACATATAAATTTAAAGTAGGGTTCTTGAATATAGTGAGACCACCCTAACTTTCTAACATCTAGGCAGAGCTTAGGTGCGACTATTTATATTTAAAATCTCAATTTATTATTACTCTTTATTAGAGTTTTAATTCCATTGTTAAGATGAATTAAGGACGGGTATGAAAGACTTAATGAAATAAATTTTCTTAAACACCCCATCATCTAGGCGGCATTCGAGAACAAATTACTTTAAGTGAAATTTTCACACGTGTCCTTAGGATTTTTAGGATGTTTTGATTAAGGGCTTGAGTAGAGGTTTTAAAGGTTAGGGCTTTAAGGTTTCGAAGATTCGGATTTTAAGGTTTTGGATTTTAAGGGTTTGGATTTAAGGGTTTAAAGGTTTTAAGGTTTCGAATTTTAGGGGGTTTGAATGTAAAGGATTTTGGATTTTAGGGGTTTTAAAATCTTAGGGTTTTGGTTTTAAAAATTGAGGATTTCGTTTTTAAAAAAATGCAAACATCTCTAAAAATCTCCAACATCTAGGCGAATTTTTGGAGCAAGTTCGATTTTAGTGATTTTTGAAAATTAATCAAGAATTTCTCATATATTTATTTTATGAAAATTTATTAATAATAATTCCCCAACATCTAGAGGAATTACTTTTAGGAATATGTTTTCATTCCTTCCAATATCTAGGCAGGGAAAATAATAAAAATTATTTTATTTTTATTATTATTTTTTAGAGATATTATTATTTTTTAAGCATTTTTATTTTTTTTTAATTATTATCTTACTTGTTTTCATTTTTATTATTATTAAAACAATTAAAAATTCATCCTAACAAATTTAAAAATTTATCATGTATAAATATAAAAAATACTCAAAATAACAAAAAAAATAATATATAAAAAAATAAAAAAATTTTTTTTACCTGAACCGGATTGGTCTACGGCGGTTCGGTTGGACCGAAAAGGGTTGAACCGGTTGAGAGGCGGTTCGATTTAGACCGGTTCAATTGGACCGGTCAACAGTTGTTGGAAGAACGGATCAACAGTTTGGGTCCGGGTCCATGCGCGAATCTTTCCTGCCCAAACGACATCGTTTTGAGCTTTGCTTTTCTATATATAACTAAAATTTTTTTTTTGTTCATTCTTTTCCTATTTCAAAAAAAAAAAGGGAGAGCTTTAGAGCTCTCTTGCTGTTCGGTCGACGGACCGTCACGTCGACCGCCTCCTGGGTCGTCATCGACATGGTCGCTGGTGATAAAAAATTTTTAAAATTGACCAACAGGTTTCGTTCAACCCCTTGAGCTCAGATCTGGCACCCCTTTTGTCGAAAACAACCTCGGTTGGGGTAGATCGAGGTTTGAAGTTTTCTGGTTGTTTCTTTTTTAAAAAAAAAAAATTAACTGACAACTTCTTTTCTTTGTTACAGATGGCTCGACGTTGGGTTCCTCCTTACGGGGAGGACTATGTTGTTGTGTTTTTTTGGTTTTTCTATTTTAGCGTTGGGGGGTTTGTTTACATTTTTTAGCTTCTGTCTGAGAGGGTTTTTTTTTTGTGTTCCAGAGAGAGTCCTAGGGGAAGAGGCTGGGGGTTTTTAAAAGAGCTCAAAAGAGGGGCGGATGATGGTTGTAGAAAGTGGCAGTGTGGCTGTAGAGTGGTTGTTTGGTCTGGTGCCTGGACAGGGGGCTGGTCGGGTCTGGTGGGACTAGGTAGGGTGGCTGTCTGATGGTAGGGTGTCTATCTGATGGGGTCAAGTAGAGGGCTGGACAGGGGTGGCGGTAGTGCCATACCAGCCCTCTGTTTTCTATCTTTTTTTTTATTATTATTAATTTTGAATTTTAATTTTTAATGTTATTATTAATATTATTATCAAAATTATTATTAATATTAAACAAAAAAAAAAATAGACCCGGACAAAATTGATGTCTACAGCTGTCCCTTTTTACACATTACTGAGAATCAGGAATAGGGCAAAGACAAAGACAACGATTTTGTCTGGAAGAAATCATGGATTTTTTTTTTACCACAAGTCAGGTTAAGTTATAAAGAAAATGATCGAGACGACATCGTGAGTTAAAAAATAAAGAATCGATTAAGGCAACATCAAAAGTCGAATAATAAAGAAAGTGATTGGGACGACACCACGAGTCAAGGAATAACAAGATCATGATTGACTTGGATGAAATCACAAGTCAAAAAAGAAGGAGACTGGGATTAAACCACGAGTCAGAGAAATACTGAGGATCAGGGTTAAACCATGAATCGGAGAATAAAAAGATCAGGATTAAGCATGAATCGAAGAATAAAAAAATCGAGATTAAGCCGCAAGTTAGAAGATGATGTTAACTTGAATTGAATCACAAGTCAGAAACTAAGGAGATCGGGATTTAAACCATAAGTTAGAGGATAACAACAACCAAGATTAAACTGCAATTTTGAATTAAAGAGATCGAGATTGAATCGCAAATTGGAGAATAAAGAGACCGAGATTAAACCATGAGTCAAAAAATAACAACAATCAAGATTAAACTATGATTTTGAATTAAAGAGATCGGGATTGAACCGCGAATTGAAGAATAAAGAGATCAAGATTAAATCGTGAGTCAAAAAATAACAACAATCGAGATTAAAGTACGATTTTGAATTAAAGAGACCGGGATTGAACAACGAATTGTAGAATAAAGAGATCGGGATTAAATCACGAGTCAAAAAATAACAATAATCAAGATTAAACTGCGATTTTGAATTAAAGAGATCGAGATTAAATCGTGAGCCAGAGAATAAAGAGACCGAGATTAAACTGTAAGTCAAAAAATAACAACAATCGAGATTAAACTATGATTTTGAATTAAAGAGATCGGGATTAAATCGTGAGTCAAAATAACGTCAACTTGGATTGAATCATAAGTTTGAAAATAAAAAGACTAGGATTAAATCATGAGTTAGATATTAACGATGATTGGGACTGAACCATAACTCAGGAAACTATAGAAGTGATCAAGATTGAACCATGAGTCAACGAAATATGACAACTAGATTAAATCGTAAATCAAAAAATAACAATCGATTGGGATAACACCGCGAATCAAATTTATGCCCGAAAATTTTAGAAATCATGCCCAAAGGTCTTAGGAATCATGCCTGCAGGTCTTACAGAATTGACTGGGACAACACCGCAAGCCAAAAAATCAAGAATCGATCGGGATAATACCGCGAATCGATTTAATGCCCGGAGGTCTTATAGAATCGTGCCCAGAGGTCTTATAGAATCGACTAAGACAACACCGCAAGTCAAAAAATCAAGAATCGATTGGGATAACACCGCGAATCGAATTTAAGCATGGAGGTCTTAGAAATCATGCTCGGAGGTCTTATAGAATCGACTGGGACAACACCGCAAGTCGAAAAGAAGAAATCGATCAGGATAACATCACAAATCAAAATTATGCTTAGAGGTCTTATAGAATCATGCCCAGAGGTCTTATAGAATCGATTTAGACAACACCACAAGTTAAAAAATCAAGAACTGATCGGGATAACATTGCAAATCAAATTTATGCCTAGAGGTCTTAGAAATCATGCTTGAAGGTCTTAGAAATGAAACCTGAAGGTCTTACAGAATCGACTGGGATAACATCGCAAGTCGAAAAGAAGAAATCGATCGGGATAACACGATGAATTAAAATTGTCTGGAGGTCTTATAGAATCGTGCTTGAAGGTCTTACAGAATCGACTGAGATAACACTGCAAGTCAAAAAATCAAGAATCGATCGGGATAACACCATGAATTGAATTTATGCCCTAAGGTCTTAGAAATCATGTTCGAAGGTCTTACAAAATTGATTGAGACAACATGGCAAGTTAAAAAATCAAGAATCGATCGAAAAAATACCGTTAATCAAATTTATGCCCGGAGATCTTACAAAATCATGCCCGGAGGTCTTATAGAATCGATTGAAACAACACCGTAAGTTAAAAAATCAAGAATCAATCGAGATAATACCGTGAATCAAATTTATGCCTGGAGGTCCTAAAAATCATGCCCGAAGGTCTTACAGAATTGATTCTGACAACACTGTAAGTCTAAATGAAAAAATTGATAGGGATAACATCACGAATTGAAATTATGCCTGGAGGTCTTATAGAATCGTGTTCGGAGGTCTTACAGAATCGATTGAGACAACACCGTAAGTCAAAAAATCAAGAATCGATCGAGATAACATTACGAATCGAATTTATGCCTTGAGGTCTTAAAAATTATGCCCAGAAGTCTTATAAATCATGTTCGAAAGTCTTACAAAATCGATTGAAACAACATCGCAAGTCGAAAAGAAAAAATCGATCGGGATAACACCACGAATCAAAATTATGCCTGGACGTCTTACAGAATCGTGCTCGAAGGTCTTATAGAATCGACTAAGACAACACCGAAAGTCAAAAAATTAAGAATCGATCGGGATAACACTGCAAATCAAATTTATGTCCGGAGGTCTTAGAAATCATGCCCGAAGGTCTTACAAAATCGATTGGGACAACACCGTAAGTTGAAAAGAAGAAATCAATCGGCATAACACCGCGAATCAAAATTTTGCCCGAAGGTCATACAGAATTGACTGAGACAACACCGTAACTCAAAAAATTAAGAATTAATCGGGATAATACCGCGAATCGAATTTATACCCGGAGGTCTTAGAAATCATGCCCGGAGGTCTTACAAAATCAACTGGAACAACACAGCAAGTCGAAAAGAAGAAACGATCGGGATAATATTACGAATCAAAATTATACCTGGAGGTCTTACAGAATCATGCTCAAAGGTCTTACAGAATCAACTGAGATAACATCGTAAGTCAAAAAATTAAGAATCGATCGGGACAATATCATAAATCGAATTTATACCCGGAGGTCTTACAAAATCAATTGGGACAACACCGTAAGTCGAGAAGAAAAAATCGATCGAGATAACACCACGAATAGAAATTATGCCCAGAGGTCTTACAAATTATGCCTGGAGGTCTTACAGAATCGACTGAGATAACATCGTAAGTTAAAAAATCAAGAATCGATGAGATAACATCGCGAATCGAATTTATGCTCGGAGGTCATAAAAATCATGCTCGGAGGTCTTATAGAATCGACTAGGACAACACCGTAAGTCAAAAAGAAAAAATCGTTTGGGATAACATCGTGAATCAAAATTATACTCGGACGTCTTACAGAATCGACTGAGACAACACTGTAAGTCAAAAAATCAAGAATCGATCAGGATAACACCTGAATTGAATTTATGCTCGAAAGTCTTAGAAATCATGCTCGGAGGTCTTACAGAATCGACTGAGACAATATTGCAAGTCCAAAAAAAGAAATCGATCAGGATAACATCGCGAATCAAAATTATGCCCAGAGATCTTACAGAATCATGTCCGAAAGTCTTACAGAATCATGTTCGGAGGTCTTACAGAATCAACTGAGACAACACCGCAAGTCAAAAAATCAAGAATTGATCGAGATAACACCGCGAATCGAATTTATGCCCGGAGCTCTTAGAAATCATGTCCAGAGGTCTTACAGAATCGACTGGGATAACATCGTAAGTCAAAAAGAAGAAATCGATTGGGATAATACCGTGAATCAAAATTATGCCCAGATGTCTTACAGAATCGTACTCGAAAGTCTTATAGAATTGACTTAGACAACATC
The DNA here is from genome assembly GCF_047325235.1 of Durio zibethinus. Classification (NCBI taxonomy): domain Eukaryota; kingdom Viridiplantae; phylum Streptophyta; class Magnoliopsida; order Malvales; family Malvaceae; genus Durio; species Durio zibethinus. The sequence goes on from NC_143162.1 coordinate 28,952,184, forward strand.
GCAAGTTAAAAAATCAAGAATCAATCGGGATAATATCGCGAATCGAATTTATACCCAGAGGTCTTAGAAGTTATGCTCGGAGATCTTACAGAATTGACTGAGACAATACCGTAAGTTAAAAATCAAGAATCGATCGAGATAACATCGTGAATCAAATTTAAGCCTGAAGGTCTTACAGACTCGATTGGGATAACACTGCAAGTTAAAAAATGAAGAATCGATTAGGATAACACCGTGAATCAAATTTATGTCAGAGTTCTTAGAAATCATGCCTAGAGGTCTTACAGAATCAACTAGGACAACATCGTAAGTCAAAAAGAAAAAATCGATTGGAAAAACACCACGAATCAAAATTATGCCCAGAGGTCTTACAGAATTATGCTTAAAGATCTTACATAATCGTCTGAGACAACACCGTAAGTTAAAAAATAAAAAATCAATCGGGATAACATCACGAATTGAATTTATGCCTGGAGGTCTTACATAATCGATTGGGACAACACTGCAAGTTGAAAAGAAGAAATCGATCGGGATAACACCGTAAATCAAAATTATACCTGAAGGTCTTACAGAATCAACTGAGACAACACCGTAAGTTAAAAATTAAGAATCGATCAGGATAACACTGTGAATCAAATTTATGCCTGAAGGTCTTATAGAATCGGTTGGGACAACATCGTAAGTTTAAAAATAAAGAATCGATCGGGATAACATCGTAAATCGAATTTATGCCTAGAGGTCTTAGGAATCATGCTCGGAGGTCTTACAGAATTGATTGGGATAGCATCGCAAGTTAAAAAATAAAGAATCGATTGGGACAACACCGTAAATCGAATTTATGCCTGGAGGTCTTAGAAATCATACCTAGAGATTATGCTCGAATGTCTTATAGATTTTAAAATCTTTAAATGCTCTTCCTAATCAGAGGTAATGACACTTTAAAAATGACTTTTTCATGATCAAAGATTTTTAAGACTTTAAAGTTTTTGTTTGAAGAAGGTTCTTCCTAAACAGAGGCTTCAAAATTTTGTTTGAAAAATGTTCCCCTTAAATAGAGGTGTTGAAATTTTAAAATCCTGTTTTTTTTTTTTCTCTTTCTTTCTTTTTTCTTTTATATATATTCTTTTTTTTTTGCTAATGTGCAATCATGATACATATGTCCATTCTTATCAAATGATGCTAATGGAAATGTTGATGCAAATGCCAAAGCAAGAATGCGAATGCTTGGTACAAATACATTTGACATTTTCACAATGCAATTGACAATGTTTTTTTCATGTAAATGCCCCTACAACTACCTTTTCTTAGGATGCAGATGCCATGATGCAAATGTAAATTCTTCTTATAGTGTGAATGCAAATGTCTTATACAAGTGCCAATGCAAATGATGCAAATACGAATGTCTTTTTTATGATGCAGATGCAAGCGATGCAAATGCAAAGACTCTTCTTGCCCTTTTTTCTTTTTTGAAAAATTTTTGTTTAAAATTTACTGTTTTATTTTCACTTAAAAAAATGATCTTAGTATTATGTACAAAATACTCAAATAATCTTGAAATTTTTCAAAAGTGGTCAAAAATTACCCCGCATGAAGTATCTTTGCAAATTAATGAAAAATTTAAAACTCAAGACTTCTGAATCTCTTGCAAGTTGATGACTACTATTTAAAAAGCTTATGGATGGGAACAATTCAACTCCTTTCACTGGTGGACATATCTCGTGGAAAGCTCGACGAAGGTTGCGAAGATTTCTCTTGGGCTCATAAAAGAGATAATTTTTTTAAAACACTTTTCTTTTACTAAAAACGTGATACTTCAATGTGAATCAAAACTAGCCATTACTTTCCAAACAAGATTTGGGAAGAGGACAAGACTAGTTTTCCTTTTTTTTTTGAAAGGTTTTTAATAGGTATTGGTCTTTCAAAAGACTTTGCATCGAGATTTTTTATTTCGGATAGAACCTTGGAACTCTGAAATTCATTTTGGGGCTCCAAAAATGACTTTAGCTCTAAAGTGCCGTCATGAGGTTTTCACCTTAGAGCTATATTCTTTTGTCAATGAAGAAATCAACAAGTATATACAAATTGAAGGACATTACTCTTCAATCCAAGTGTCCACATTTGATCAAAATAGACTTTTCAAGGTGTGTAATATAGGTCAAGATTAAGGGTTCTGAAAGAATGGATAAACAGACTCAAAATATGTTATTCAGGGTAATTAGGCCAAGGATCTTGAGGAGCGTTCTCTGACTTTCTTTCTTTGCTTTTGTTTTTGAAACATTTGGCTTTAATTTCAGCAACTTTACTCACTTTTTTTTTTAGCCTTGAATTCTCATTTTCAAGGTACATATTTTCTCTTTTTTTGATTTTTGATTTTTTGAATTTTGATTGAAGCTTTAGATTCTTATCTCCAAGGTCCTTTACTCTTTCTTGGAAATACTCAACTTTATCTTTAGCTGTTCACTCTCTCGAATTGTTGGGATTCTGATTGAAGTCTTATTCCCTTTTTGCCCCAAACTTTCATTTTTGAGGGGCATGTTAGACACTTTCAATATTGAACACTTTTCTTGAAGTTGATCTCTTGAAGATATCCTAATTTTATCCCTCAATGTAAAAAATGATTCTTGACTAGGGTTTAAAAAAAATTAATTAATAAGCTCAAATAGGTAGTAAGTAGATAATTTTTATATATGAGAAGGATAGAGAAAAATGGCCATTCATCATTTCAAACATGATCACTTGACTAAAAGAGCAAATCATTGAAGATGTCTCTTTTTTTTTATTTTTTATTTTTTTTGTGATGCCCCATCTTTTTTTTTTTTTACTCAAGGTTCTAATGACGATCAAGTCATATAGGATTGATCACATAGTTCAAAAAGGCTCTTTGGGCTCCAAAATTTTTTTGGCATTTTTTTGGTGAAAGAAAGAGAAAAGGTATAAAGGTATGAAATAAATTCTTTTAGGCAGAAATTGATTCTTTTTTTTTTTCAATGTGCCTTAAGACATGGAACAAAGGTTATTTAAGAAAAAGGTTCAAGCATTTTTGTATCTATGGTCATAGCAAAATTTTGACATACATTGAATTATCAATTGAAAATTTGAAAGAGTATCTGATTTTTGAAATTCAAAATAAACTTTCAAAATTAATCTCTTTTGTTCTTTGCCCAAGAAAAGATTATCGATCCTTTAAGGTATGAATTCAAGCTCACATTTCCTAAAGGGTTATGGTTGATGAGTCTATCATTTGAGTGATTAGGGACATGAAAGTATTTGAAAAGGTGTGGAGGTATTTGATGAGCTTTTTCCTAACAGTAATCACCATTTCCTTTAAGAATCCTTCCATATTTATTACAAAATAAAACTTTTTTTCTCTTTTTTTTTTCTTTTTTTTGGTTTTTTTTTTAAAATTTTAAAAATTACTTATGCATGACTTTTTATTCAAAAAAATGCATAAAGAGAAAAAAAGACCCAAAACATTCAATTCTTTCAAAATAAGTTAGATAACTCCTAAAGACACAATGCACATGTCATCCATACATAGTAAAAAAATTAAAAAGAAATCATCCTATCCTGATTTTCAAAACTTGACACCTCTCTCTTCATCTTAACTTCTCACATTTGACAATTGGATGGAGTCAACAACTTTCATTGTTCTATTACCTCTGAAGTTAGAATACTATTCTTGATAAGATCTTTAACCTTTTTTTTCAACTGTCTGTATTTTTCAGTTGAGTGACCAATTGCCCCCATATGGTAATCACACTTGCCATTAGGATCATAACTCATTGTTGATGGATTTGGTGTTGTTTTTAGAGGCACATGAGTGAGATATCGACTTTCTATTAGCAAAGGTAAAATGTGAGAAATAGGGATGGAAAATTTCTCTTGATCATTCCTTAGTCTCTTTCGATTCTTTGTCAGCCAAGTGGTGGGTTCAAATGTAGGAACAAGATCATGAATGACCATTTAAGGATGAGAATTTACTGGAAAGCCCAAATGCTAGCTTGGTTGGCAAAGATATGGGTTTTGAGAGATATGGCTTATGACAGGGTGATGAGGTTGATAAACAAGATAAGGATTGTACGGGATAAAATTATTAGGTAGATACCCCTCCATTGTGACTGTTTACATCTCTCTTTTATTCTTTTTTGATGTACTTTTCTCTTCAACATTTGTCACCTCTTTTAACTTAATCATGCCACTATTGATTGCATTTTCTATAATTTCACCAGAAATCACCATGTTCGAAAAGTTTTTGGATACATTCCCAATCATTCTTTAATAAGGAATTGAAAAATAGAACAAAGGGTGGTTGCATTTGGGCTGCTATGTCTCTCAATCTATGTGCATATTCTTTGAAAGTTTTAGTTGATCTTTTCTTCATGTTTTACAAGGATATTCTATCTGGCACCATATCTTCAACATGCTTATATTGTTCTAAGAAGGCCTTAGCCAAGTCATTCCAAAAGTAAATCTTATTTCGATCTAATTGAGCATATTTTTTTATTGCAAACCCAGTGAGACTATCTTGAAAGCAATGGATCAACAACTCATCTTCATGAGTGTAACCTATCATTTTTCGATAGTACATGGTGATGTGTGTTAAAGGACATTTTGTTCTATCATACTTCTCAAAATTTAAGGTTTTGAATTTTGATGAAATAATAATGTCAGGCATTAGACTAAGCTCGTTGGCATCAACATTCCCATACACATCATGGCTTCAATTACTTTCAATCTCTCTTTTAACAAATCAAATTTATCTTTCATCACTATATCTTTTGATGGATCTAACACCCCTTTTAATTTTTTTGATTCTTTAAGATTATCCATATTAAGCACAGTAGTGGAGTTATGAAGAGTACGTCTGGGGTTGACATTTTTTTGAACTGATGGCAACTTGGTAGAAGGACCAATGTAAGGCTGATGAGTTGTTGGAAGTGCTTGCGACACATAGGGATCTTGAACATATGTGAACCCAGATGGATACAATGATGTCTCAATAGTTGTTTCCTCCCTTGCCCTGTGTGTTTCAACAACTCTTTTTTCTTTTGTCAACCCTGCTAATATCTGTTTTAATTCTGCCAACTATCTGTTCACGTTCTGTTGGATTTTCGTAACTGTTTCACTGATCTCTTCTTGGGCCTTTTCTACTCTATCCATTCGACTTGCATCTTCATTTTCCATGATTCTGGTACTAACTCGAGTGCTATAAGTGCGCAGTCTTAACTAGTCTCGTTCTTAGGATAGCTATCCTTGAACTTTTTATTAATTATCAAAAGTAAAAAATGCCTAACATGAATTTTATTATAAAAAATCTTTTGACTTTGAAGGTTTAACAAAAGCATATTCACAATCATCATCTTTTATGCTTAGCTAGCATGAAAAATAATGAATTCAAACAGATGATGCATGATGTGTAAGTCAAAAATTTTTTTTATTACTAAGGAGGGGGAACTAAGGTTCCATCCTATATTCTGGTTGGGTTATCTAAAGACATTCATTCTTTCTCAAAAGTTCGATGAAGGCATATTCACACATCACTTTTTCACAGGCTCTTTTAGACATCCAATTATTAAAAGTGGACAGAGGCATCAATTCATAAAAAATTCAAATCAAAAGAAGTTTTCATTCATTCGTAAAAGTATCAAGCTTACACATCATGAATAATTCTAGGGCTATGGCTAAAAAGTGCTAAACCTACTCTCACTCCCCCTTGTTTCACCTAAAAAATCCAAAAATAATTGACTATGATTACTGGAAAAGATAACCCTTTGCTTTAAAAGCTTTTTATTCATCATCCTAGCCAACCTTATTGTTACCTACAGCACTATCTGCTATCTCAACATGGATCAATGAAAGGTTCTCATGAACAATTGGTTTCATTTTGGCATCAAAACTTAAATATCCAACTTTCATCAAACCTTGCACCTTATGTTTCAAAGTTGTGCAATCTTCTAAAGAATGGCTCACAACACCAAAATGGTATTCACATTGGGCATTAGGGTTATACCATTTAGTAAAAGGTGTTTTGCGAGGTTCAGCAGTGATAGGGATGATAAGGTAACTCTCTAAGAGCAATGGGTATAACTTTGTGTAGGACACGAGTATTGGATCAATAAGGGTTTTTCCTTTGGTGTTGCTGGAGTTCTTCTGTCCTATGGTTGGTTTGCTTTGCTGAAAAGATGGTGGTATAGTTAGTTTTAAGATAAATTGAGAAACTCTAGATTAAAGATTGGACTACAAAAGTGGTGATGTGATAGCATACTAAACAAACGATTATGAAATATAAGGTCGTGAAAGTGGATCCAGGTATGAAATTCTTAAAGGTTGGATGAAATTTAGGGGCCTAATCCTAGGTGCTTGGAAAAGAGGTTGAAAGTGGTCATAAGAAGGATTTGGGTGCGAGTTTAGACTCGGGATAGTTGGTGATGGTTGGTTGAAGCCAGGTGACTCCTTAGAAATCAAACTTTTGAGCTTAGTCATTTGCATGGTTAGTTCACCCATTCCTCTATTGAGTTCGCCCAAACTTTGATCACTGTTCAAATCACCTAATGCCTTAGTTTGTTCTAGAAAAATGCTAAGACTAACAGGAGCCGATTGATCTTGACTTGATGGAATCGAAAATGACAACGATCCTTGAAGAGGAACAAACTCAACTCTACCACTACCTTTAACCATTTCTATCAATTAAGCTATCTGTTGTTTCATCTTTCGAAGCTCGAGCGATAATTTCTCTTGATTCAACTCCAAAGCACTAATCCTTGCTTCCAATCAATCTTCTATTTTTGCTATTCTAATTTCTACCAAGACAGACATTTTATTCTGAGACTTAGACAAAAAATTCTAGATTACCACCCTTATTGAATAAATGTCACAAAAACAATGACACACAAAGTATGCTTATGAACACATGAATATGATGGCTAAAGAATGTCATGAAATGTATATATGTCTATGACAATGGATTTTTATATGTACAAGGACCAAAATAAAAATTTTTATCAACCATGAATGTGTATGTAAGGAATATAGTGTTATATTGTAGGGATAGTAGGATATGAAATGCAATGTATGTTCCATACGACCCTATTATTCATGAATCTATATGCATGAAATGCAATGACATATTTACATGAGTGATGAGATGTATTTCTATTACTAATGGAATGCATGAACCTATCAAGTGTAAGTTATATTTTTACATGGAATGCAATGCTTGTGTTATGCCAACCTAGTGAAACTAACACTACCTTTAAGCATGTAATGAAATGGAATTTGCGCACTACTTATTAAGACACATATGGTAGGCATGTATCATTTATCAACAAGTGTATAACATGGGATGCATGCATTGTCCATTGATGTGGATGGGATGAATGCTCATATTATCCTATCATGATGCGCATGGGATGGGATACATGTATTATTTCATCATGATGCATGAAATACGAAAGATGAAACAAAATATGAAAAAAAAAATTTGAAAAGGAAGAAGAAAAGAACTAGGATTTGAAAATTAATTTTATTTGGTCAATAAATAAAGAATTCTTTAAAAAAATCTTTAATTTTTTTGAAAACTTTTTTTTACATTTTTTTTTGCTTGTTGGATTAATGCTAAAAATAATTCATTCTATTCTAAAATATTTTATGAAAATGTAAATTTTGGATAACTACCAAAAGAATGAAATACATGTTAAAAAAATCTTCAAAAAAATGCTATTCTTTTATTTCTACAAAAGGGCTATCAAAGGTCGGTCCCTTAAGGTTCATTGCATGCTGAGTGCAGATTTGTTCATCTAAAGGTTTCCAAATTGTTCCTCACTAGCATCCACACTGGACTAGTAAGGAACCCCGATCCTTACCCATTACAGGCTACGAACAAAAATGGTTCAATTTGAGTGAAAGTGTTTCACTAGCAAATGTAGAGGTTGTCACCTTACGAGAGCGTAGCTACTTCATTTCCTCCTAAAAGGGTTAGTGCCCGGCTATAGAGCTCATGCATGTGAGCAAATATGCAAAGTGTGTGTAAAGCAATGTATTAATCCAAATAAATAAATCAAAAGAACAAAATTAAAATAATAACTAAAATGCAATTTATTCTATTTATTAACTTGTATATATATTTTTGAAAAATTAAAACAAAAGGAATTAAACTAAATATTAAATAAAACCAATTAAATCCAATCATTGCTAATAGCGTATAATTAAAATTTTGGCCTAACTCTCAAATGTCCCTAGTGGAGTTGCTAAGCTGTCATAACGGTTTTGGGACCGCCAGACGTAAAGTGTTTTAAAATCAAAATAAATGAGGGGAGTTGCCACCAATCTATTTTAGGGTGTGATTGATCACCCAAAAGTTTATCTTCTTAATAAAACTTTAAAAGTGGGTTTAAAGTTTATTAAAAAGATAGATTTCAATCTACGAAAAATCAAGTTGGGTCCAGGTGTCAGTTATGTATGGAGAAGGATTAGCACCCCTACAACACCTATAAATTGATACCATTTAATCATGTGCTATTTTCGGTGTTGGATAAAATGATTTTGACTTAAAATTTAATATTAATTCCCTTCGTTTTAAAAAAATATTTTTGCTAAAATTTTTATTTAGAAATATTGAGAAAATCTTTAAGTTAAAGAATTATCTTAAAATTCTTCGACATCTAAGCATAATTTAAAATAACTCTTTTTGCTTAAGATTTAGCACAATAATCCTTAAAATGAAATAACAATCTTTATAGAAGATAATTGTTAGTGACTCTCCAACATCAAGGCAAAGCACCAAGAATTATTTCCTTCAAAATGTTATTTTTTATTTTATAATATCAAAATTTTAAAATATATATATTTTTTATAGAACATTTTAAATGAGGAAATAAAATATGGTATTGTCAGGTAGCAAATAAAAATTAAAGACAGAGAAATGCAACATGAATAACATGATGATGTATGTATGTTAATGGATTTTATGCAAAGTGATGACATATAAATTTAGAGTAGGGTTCTTGAATATAATGAGACCACGCCAACTCTCCAACATCTAGGCAAAGCTTAAGCGCGACTATTTATATTTAAGATTCCAATTTATTATTACTCTTTATTAGAGTTTTAATTCCATTGTTAAGATGAATTAAGGATGGGTGTGAAAGACTTAATGAAATAAATTTTCTTAAACACCCCATCATCTAGGCGGCATTCAGGAACAAATTACTTTAAGTGAAATTTTCACACATGTCCTTAGGATTTTTAGGATGTTTTGAGCAAGGGCTTGAGTAAAGGTTTTAAAGGTTAGGGCTTCAAAGTTTTGAAGATTTGGATTTTAAGGTTTTGGATTTTAAGGGTTTGGATTTAAGAGTTTAAAGGTTTTAAGGTTTTGGATTTTAAGGGGTTTGGATTTAAGGGATTTTGGATTTTAGGGGTTTAAGAATCCTAGGGTTTTGGCTTTAAAAATTGAGATTTCATTTTTAAGAAAATGCGAACATCTCAAAAAATTCTCAACATCTAGGCGGATTTTCAGAGCAAGTTCGATTTTAGTGATTTTTGAAAATTAATCAAGAATTTCTCATATATTTATTTTATGAAAATTTATTAATAATAATTCCCCAACATCTTGACGGAATTACTTTTAGGAATATGTTTTCATTCCTTCCAACATCTAGGTAGAAAAAATAATAAAAATTATTTTATTTTTATTATTATTTTTTAGAGATTTTATTATTTTTTAAGCATTTTAAATATATTCTTAATTATTATCTTACTTGTTTTCATTTTTATTATTATTAAAACAATTAAAAATTTTTCCTAACAAATTTAAAAATTTATCATGCATAAATATAAAAAATACTCAAAATAACAAAAATAATAATATATAAAAAAATAAAAAAAAAATTTTTTACCTGAACCAGACCGATTAACGACGGTTCGGTTGTATCAAAAAGGGTTTGGTTTGGCGTGCAGTTTGGTTGAGCCGGTTGAGGGGCTATTCGGTTCAAATCGGTTCAATTGGATCGATCAACAGCTATTGGAAGAATGGGTCAACGGGTCGGGTTCGGGTCTACACGCAAATCCTCCATGCCCAAACGATGTCGTTTTGAGCTTTGCTTTTCTATATATAACTAAAAAAAAAAAATTTGTTCATTCTTTTCTTGTTTCAGAAAAAAAAGAGGGGAGAGCTCCAGAGCTCTCTTGTCATCCGGTCGTCGAACCATCGCGTCGGCCACTGCCTAGGTCGTCATCGACGGTGGTCGTCGGTGATTGAAAATTTGTAAAATTGACTAGGAGGTTCCGTTCAACCTCCTGAGCTTAGATCTAACACCCACTTCGTTGGAAACAGACTCGATTGGTGTAGATCAAGGTTTGAGTTTTCTGGTTCTTTCTCTTTTTTTTTTTGAAAAATAAACTGACAGCTTCTTTTCTTTGTTGCAAATGGCTCGATGCTGGGTTCCTTCCTACAGGGAAGACTGTGTTGTTGTATTTTTTTGGTTTTTTTGTTTCGACGTTAGGGGGTTTGTTTGTGTTTTTTAGCTTCTGTTTGAGAGGATTTTTTTTTAGTGCTTTAGAGAGAGTCTTAAGGGAAAAAGGCTGTGGGGTTTTAAAAGAGCTTAAAAGAGGGGCGGATGGTGGATGTAGGAAGTGACATGATGGCTGTAGGGTGGCTGTCTGATGAGGTCAAGTAGAGGGCTGGATAGGGGTGGTGGCGGTGTACCAACCCTCTATTTTTTGTCTCTCTTCTTTTCTTTTTCTTTTTATTATTATTATTGATTATTAATTATTAATTATTAATGTTATTATTAATATTATTATCAAAATTATTATTAATATTAAACTAAAAAAAAATCGTAGACCCGGACAAAATCGGTGTCTACATATATCAATTAGTTTTTCAATTTTTTTAAAATAAATTTGTTATCAATAGAAAAAATTCATCGATAATTCATTGGTAAAGTTTTTGCTTACAGATTTATTCTGTTGGTAAATTCCGTGCCAATTTGCCAACTTCTCATGACAACATCACCTACAGAATACTGACGAATTTTTTTCATCAGTATTCCATCAAAATTCCACTAATAGATCCATAGTAATTTTGTATTTATGATCTGTCAGTGCTAAATAATTTTCTAGTAATGTATTAATCTTTTCATATTTTTATTTTTCTCGTATCATTTAATATATTACAGTATAATTGTATATTAAATCTATCTAAAAATTTTATCAAATAATCATATTTGATTATTAGTTATCAACCATTTTTTTTTAATTAAGAACTCTACTAAACTACATTCAAATAATCCACCTAAAAGTTGCTTCTAAAAGTTGTTATCACCATTAAACCAGCAATTGATTAAAAGGCAATATATTTTGAATATATTTTGCAAATATTACGGTGAATATGAACTTTCTTTTATTGTATTTTGTCAAAATTGCATATGTGATAAGTAATTTTAAACACATAATAATTTTTTACTTAATTTGTCTAATTAAATCAATCCATATATATAGATCAAAGCTAAATTAAAGTTTTTACTTAATCTAACAAATTAATTTAATCAATATATATGGATCGAAACAAAATTAATGATACATTATAATCAAATAATTTTAAATATTTCAAAGAAGGTTTTATTTAATTATTCAATCAATATATATCGATCAAAGCTAAATTAGTGATGCATTATAATAAAAAAAATTCTTAATGATTTAAAAAATTAATAAACACTATAATTAATCATGAAAATTTTTTGTTTAATGATTTAAAGAATTTCTAATGAAATGTAATAAAAAATATAATAACAAATTTAATAAGCACTATAACTATGATAAAATAAGAGTTGACTTTCTAATTAATTATTTGGTACATTTATGATAGATTAAATATTATATCCAATTGAGTAATTTATGTTATTAATGTGTAAATATATAAATAATATATTAATTTTATATATACATATAAAATCAATTATACATTATAATATTAGAAATTTGTTTTTATTATAAAATCAATCATATATCTTATATAAATATATAAAGTCAAAGCTTTTGGTAAAAAATAAACAATTCAATGTGAAATAAGATATATATAATAATATTTTTTATATTATATAGAATAAAGAAAAAGAAAAAAAAAACGGATTGCTTTTTCTTTTTTCTCGATGATATGAAACAAGATATGCAGCCTAATTCATTTGTAAAAAAAAAATAAATTCATCCAATTTTCTTAATTTTTGCTGCCAAATGAACGAAAATAAATCATATTTTGTTTAACTATAGTTATGAATCAATTTCTCAATTATGTTTTCACGATACATTTTTATTCAAGGGTTTAATACAAATTTTTTTTGAAATTATAATTACTAGAGAACTTATAATCATAATCAACTATTATATCCATATATAATATATCATTAGATAATCAATCAACAAATTAAAATAAATTAAAATATAACTAAACAATCATAGTTGCATTCAGTGAAACTTAAACGTAAAATTTCAAGATTCTAAAATTTCTTTTTTATCATTAAATCAAAACCTCATTTGCGTATAATATTTAAATTCAACAAGTACAGTTCATTTTTCAGTATTTGACCATTCCAATACATTAAAGGGTTGATTTGCTTTTAAATTTTAAGGCATCAATTGAAGGTTTTCGAAATAACAAATTTGGCATCTAAGCATCATCAATGCACTTTGACTAATTATTATATATAGTTATATATATTCTTTTTCATTTTTGAATTAAAATTAAATTTATAACTTATTTGAATTAAAAAAATATTTTTTAATTTAATAATTTTGGATAAAAATTCAAAAAAGGTGTAAAAGTTACACTAATATAAGTGAATTCCTTTCTTAAAGCTTTTTAATTCTATAAATGAATTTACACCATTATTTTATGTTCATTTAATAATTATTATAATTTTAAATATATCATAAATGAACGCTTATCAATTCTTTAAATTTATTTTAGAAGTTAAATTACAATCGAGTGTTAGATTTTTATTTTAAAAAATATTAAAAAAATTACTGTCCATGTATTGAAAATAATTCAAAGACATAGTATTTCCCTATCTGCATATCAAATATTTGCGTTTGGATTTATATCCTTTTCTTAGTTTTATAGTCAAAAGAAAAGTCAAATTAACCCTTTGAAGAATGCAATGGGAAATGAATAAAAAAAAACGTTGAGCAATCACAGGATGATGGGAATTAGGCATTGAAAATGTTGCAAAGACCCATAGATTCATCACCAGGCCCAACACTTTCTTTCTTTTCTTTTCTTTTTATTAATTTATTAAAATATTGAGTCCTAATCACCTCTTTCATTATCTCCTCCAGACCTTAGTCATTGGACTGTAGTCTAACAAATACACTAACAAAATTTCTACCATGATGGAATATTGAATACTCAATTGGCTAGCTTACAAGCCAGAACAAGATAAGAAGAAAATATCAATTCAACTTAATTTTTGATTAGTATGTTAATTAATTAGCAACTTGGCGTTTTGTAGTTAGAGAGTTGAAAATTGAAATTTGCAAAACTCCTTGTCATATTTGCCAAATGAAATGATAGCTATTCTCACTTTAAAGGTATAAAATTGCTGGCTTCAAGAGGGAACTCTTGTTAAAGTAATCAAGGTGGAACTGATTATTAACTTATTTGACCCAAAAATTTGGTGTAATTAATGGGCAAATAATTTGAGAATTAGTTGTAGTTGATTCATGAGAGTCTAATTCGGATAGAATTATATGATAATCAAGTTTCTCTGAGAAAATCCGGCATAAATGTATAGTTGCTGGCAGTTATCAAGAGGTTGCATATTATTTTGTGCTAGGAGATAGGGTGTAAGCAAATTAAATAAAAATGAATTTTGTTATATTCATGATCTATTTGTTTAATTAATGAATTTGAAAATCTTGTTAATGATTATTTGTTTAGTTCAATAAATGAAAAGAAACTGAACCTATTCACAAATTGTCCGTTGAATGTTTCCTACATTTATATTTTTATGTTATAAACAAACTGAATATGAATGAATTTTATTATATTCATAATGTATTCGTTTAATTAATGAATAAAAAAAATATTATTTGTGATCATTTGTTAAACTTAATAAATAAATAAAAATAAATAACAATACAACATGTTCATAAACTATTTATCAAATATTCTGTTCATTTACATCTTTACTAGAGGACATTCAACATAATGGTAAAGGTAAGTCTAAAATAAGGAATTAAAGAGAATTCTAACATGATTGAATTCTTAACACTTTAAGAAGTTGAGAGGGACTTAATGCCGAAGAGAATTCAACAATAGTGGAGACATTTCAGCCTTCATCTAGAGCAGTTATCATCATTTAAATAGAGAGTAATTCGACTTGAAGGCAAATAATGCAGCAGCAATTGACATGGAGACTCATGAGCTACCGATTACAGGCCTGAGAAACAATATCAGCCACGATTAAGTTTGTGCAAGTAAAGAAATTAGTGGGCAGCAATTAGACTTAGAATTTCCTAAAATTTTGTTCTCTTTCATTAATGCAAGTATAAATATGAGTTTTAAAAATGTAAAAGGCTTAGAGAACCACAATCAAGGAATCGTCATGCAAATTCAATTATTTTAACTTTGAAACATTTTTAAAAAGTCGCTTTAGACCTTAGGTTATCAAAGAGAAGTTTTTAGCCTTATCTTGTACAAGAGTTCTCACCCTCTGGATTCCTTGGTGTGATATTAGCAGTTTAGTAATCAGTGGCAAAGTATGTAGGTAGGGATACCGGTTTCTTTCTAGGTTGTAGGGGACAAGTAGGAACACTGATGGTAGACGAGTTAGAAGGAGAAAGGCCCAACTGAAGCTTATAAATGAATGTTGTAACGTATTGGTTCGGACACTTGATCATTAGATGTAAAAATTTAAAATCATAAAAATATGGTGAGTTGTCATTAACTTTTTTTATGGTGAGTTGTCACTAAATTCTTTTAGCGTGTGATTGATTACTAAATTTTTTTTTTATCTTTTTAATAAAATAGTAAAATGAATTTAATATTTATTAAAAAAATATTTTTGATCTATGAACGTAAGATTGGGTTTAAAAGTCAATTATGTGTAAAGAAAGATTAGCACATCCACAACATCCATGAAATTCATACTAATTAATCATACGTTATTTATAATTTTGGATAAAAATGATTTTTTGTTTTGAAATTTAATAATAATTTCTTTCATTTTTTTTTGAAAGAAAACCAATTAAAAATTTTTATTTAAGAATATTGTAAAAATCTTTTGATTAAAGAAATATATTATAATTTTCTAACATCTAAGCCAAAGCCAAAGATTTATCATAACATTCCTTTGAAAATAAAAATAATATTTTTACAAATAATAATCATTATCGACTCTTCAACATCTAGATAAAGTACTAAAAATTATATTTATCAGAATGTTAATTTAATTTAATTTAATTTGTATTCAATATAATGTTTCAAAGGACTTTTTATGCAGTAAAAATGAAGAATGATATAATTAACATTAAACATCAATAATTAAAAATATATATATATGCACATAATGAGTGCAAACATTAATATAAAAATGAGATACATGCAAATCTGTCTTAAACGACGAGGAGATGTAAACTTAAGATTAGGTTATTATATATAAAAAGACCACCTGAACTTTTCATCTTCTAAGCAGAGTTTGGATACGACTTTTTATATTTAAAATCTTATTTTTTATTTTTTTTATTTAATTTTGTTATTTTAAATTATGAAATTATACAAAAATTCTCAATAAAATAAAATTTCTTAAATATCCAATTATCTATTTGACATTCAAGAACAAATTATTTCACAAAAGATTTTCATATAAATTCTTAAATTTTGAGATGATTTTGAGTTTGAGTGGATTTTAGGTTTCACTTTAAAATTTTGGGGTTTCGCTTATGGTTTAGGGTTTCTTTTAGGGTTTTGGTTTTCACTTAAGGTTTAAGACTCGAAGTATGTATGATGAACAACATACTCCATGGGCGACAAAAAAAAAAAAAAGACTAAAGCTTTGATTCTCTATACAGTCTTTACATTAAAAAAAAAAAAAAAAAAAAAACTAAAGCTTCGTTTCTCTACACTGTCTTTACTTAGTTGAGAATAGTTAATATGAACAAACTGGAAGCTTCAAACTTCACCAGCTCCGTCTTTACTTAGTTGAGAATAGTTAATATGAGTTGAGAATAGTTAATATGAACAAACTGGCAGCTTCAAACTTCACCAGCTCCTTTTACAGCAACAGGGTAATCAATAACCATAAAAGCACATGCTTTAAGCATTCCATCCAACAAAGGAAACAAACATGACTGGTTTCAGAAAGACAGACCACGTGCCAAAGGAAAGGAAACAAAAGAATGAACATGAAATGTTTAAAGCTTTAGCTTCTGTGAGCCATCCTCACTTAAACAAAACTTTAAACTTTAAACCCCTTTTTTTTTTACAGACCATTCCTATTTTATAGAAGCCAAGAGAAAGAGTTTGAAACCTATTTTTTTCTGGTTGTCTTTTTCTGTTGAATGCTACTGTCTTCATCTCCTTTCTGCTATTTATTCTGGTTCCACAAACACTAGTTTTTGCTACTGGTTTCGATTTCTGCTATCTACTACTGGTTTTCTGAATACCCAAATTTTCTTGCATTTTCTTTTTCTACTCTCCTCTTTTCTGCTCTGCTATATTCCTATGTTGCACGAATCACCTCCTTCTTCTTTCTAGTTTCCCTTGCTTTTTCTTGCTCAGTTTTTCTGTTTTTGCTCAAGTTATCTCTTGCTACTGCCTGCCCAGTTTTTTCGTTCCTGCCATCTTTTCTTCCACTGCAGTTTCTTCCATTCTGCTTTTCTGGTCTCGTTTATTTATTTATTTATTTTTGCTTGCTGCCATCTTTTTCCTCTTCTGCTCTCGTCTCTTTTGCTTCACCCTCCTGTTGTCTCCACGCTTGCTGCTAGTTTTACGAATGCTCCTCTTCTTTCATTTTTGTCTTTGCTGAATGCTACCTTTCTACTTTTTTTTTCTGTTTCGCTGCTGGTATGCTTCTTCTTCTACGCCCTGCTACTGCCTTTTTTCCTCCTACTAGTGGCGCATCCCTCTTTGCTCGAAGACCTTCCGACTTCCCTTTGGTTTCCTGTTTTCTTCTGTTTTTTTCTGTCCATTTTTTGCTGCTTTTTTTCGATTTTGGTTTTTTTTTACCAATGTAATTGCCAGCTTTTTTTTGCTGCTGAATCCTCTTTTTTCTGGCAGTTTCTTTCTGCTTCACATTCTTCTTCAGTTTTTCTGTCAGCCCCGTTTACCTCCTGCCCACGTCTTTTTGCTTCTTCCCCTCACCCTTGTATCCAGCCACTAACCCATTTTATTTACAGTTTTGTTTCACATAATGGCCTATACAAGCACTTGTTTCATGCATGGTTTCCTCTTTTTCACGTGAGCTTTCCTTTTGTTTTCTCATGCAAGGCTAAATGAGTTTCTTTTTTAGGCCATAATTTGGGCCTTGAAATTTTTTTTTTTGGGTTTGGGCCTAGACTTATACCATTTGGGTTTTCATTTAATTTTGGGTCAATCCCTTTTTTATTTTTTATTACTATTTTATTATTATATTTTATTATATTATATTTTTATTTATTAATTTTTATTTAATGACCAATAATGAGCTATTAATGAGTTTTAAGGATGAGTTTTTTATTGAGCATTTTATTAGGTTGTTTAAGCGTTCATTCGAGCTAATGCAACAAGTCTCATTATGACGCTTACATTAGGTTTCATACCAGAGCATTTACAAGTGGACCATATAATGTGCTTGAAAAATTGATGATAAATGCTTAATTACAAAAATAAACCCGATTAAAAAGATAAAATATCCTAGATAAAATTAAGTATTTACAACTATCCATTTTTGTATATTTTTGAGGATTAGGAATAATATAAAGACATAGACAACAAATTTGTCCAGATGCTACCTTCTAAGGTGTTTTTTTTTAAGCTGAAAATTCATAAATTACAAAAAAAGATTAGGATCGATACACAAATTAGAGAACAAGAATGATTAGGACTAAGCCATGAACTGAAAATAAAGATGACTGTGACTAAACCACAAGTTGAAAAATACAGATGATTGGAACAAAATCGCAAGTCAGAAAATAAAGATGACCAAGATTGAGTCGCAAATGAAGAAATAAGGATGAACGGAAGGAAATTCAAGTTAGGAAATAAGGATAACCAGGTTAAAATTGTAAATAAAAAAATAAAGATAACCATAATAAAATCACAAGTTAGAAAATAAAAATGACTAGAATTGAGCCACAAGTCAAAAACTAAAGATGATTGAAACTGAGTCACAAGTTAGACCGAAATTGAGTCGCAAGTTAGAAAATAAAGATGACAAGGATGAAGCCGCAAGTCAGAAAATAAAGATGACCGAGATAAACTTGCAAGTTAGAAAATAAAAATGATCGCGATGAAGCTGCAAGTTAAGAAATAAAGATGATTGACACAAAATTACAAGTCAAAAAATAAAAATAATAAGTTAGAAAATAAAGATAACCGGAACTAAGCTGTAAGATAAAATTGCAAGTCAAAAAATAAAGATGATCAAGGTAAAGCTACAAGTTGAATAAGGTGACTACTAATCTAGACTTGTATGCTAGCTAAAAGTAGGATTAAAACCTCATAAGTGCCAAATAATTTAGGTTTAAAATCTCATGGGTGTCAGGTAAACTATGCTTAAATTTTCATTTGGTGCCAGCTAAACTAGCTTAAATTGTCATTAGTGCAAACTAAACTAGGCTTTAAATTTTTATTGGTACCAGATAAACTGGGCTTAAATTTTCATTGGTACCAGCTAAACTAGGCTTAAATTTGCATTGGTGCCATAAACTGAATTAAAATTTTTATGAATGCCAACTAAACTAGGCTTAAATTTTTATTAGATACCAACTAAATTTGGCTTAAATTTTCATTGGTACCAGATAATCTGGGCCTAAATTTCATTAGATGACAACTAAACTAGGCTTAAATTTTCATTGGTATCAAATAATCTGGGCTTAAATTTCATTAGGTGACAACTAAACTAGGCTTAAATTTTCATTGGGTGACGTTTAAATTAAGCTTAAATTTTCATTGGATACCAGCTAATTTGGACTTAAATTTCAATTGGTACCAAAAAAATTGAGCTTAAAATTTCATTGGTACCAACTAAACTGGGCTTAAATTTGCATTGGTGCCATATAAACAGGACTTACTAGTTGGACTTAAATTTTTTTGGGGAATTGGCAATCCTTATAAGAAATGAAAGAGGAAAAAATTTTCTTTCCTAATGGATTAGATGGTTTTGCACCCGAAGATTTTTATTGATTAAAAAAGATCTAAACACTTAAAAGGGATAAATGGGTGTACTTTCTTAGCTAATTTGGACTTACATGCTAACTAAACTAGACTTATGTGCTAGGACTTACATGCTAGCTAAATCGGATTCAAGTGTCAACTAAATTGGGTTTATGTGCAAACTAATTTGGGCTTGTATGCTAACTAATATGAGCTTACATGCCAGCTAAACTGGGCTTATGTGCTAGCTAATTTAGGCTTGCATGCTAATTAGATTGGGCTTAAAACTTGGGTACCAACTAAACTGAGCCTAAATTTTCATTGGATGCCAAAAAAACTAGATTATATTTTCACAGGTGCTAGCTAAACTGGGGTTAAAACCTAGGTGTCAACTAAACTAGATTGAAATTTCATTGAGTGCTAGCTAGACTAGGCTTAGATTTTCATAGGTGCCAGCTAAACTAGGCTTAAAACCTAAGTGTTAGCTAAACTGAACTTAAATGTTTTCTCAAGAATTGGCGATCCTTATTAGAAATGAAAGAGGTAAAAGTTTTCTTTCCAAATGGATTGAGTGGTTCAACACATTGAGGTTTTTATTCATTTAAAAGGGTTTTTCCACCTAAAGGGGATAAAAAAGATATATATTTTTCATGTAGGCTCATAGATGAAACATAAGTTCTTATAAAAACATGAATCCCTTAAAAATGAAATATGTTAAACACTTTCTTTAGTCTTCAAATGTAACATTTCGATATATGTCAAGGTTAGCTATAAAGGATTGAGATTTTGAAAGGTTATTTGAAAATGGAAAAAAAATAAAATTTTTGAAATGAACCTTTATTAAACTTTTAGGCTTTGATATATCAGATTTTTCAAAAAGGTTTAACTTACTTTGTTTAGCATATACCGCATCTAGTATTAGGAGTGGCTTCAAGGTTTGCTATAAACTGCCCTCTTATAAGGTTTTCACCTTAGAGCCACATTCATTTTTTTTCTGTTTTTTATTTTTTATTTTTTGGATTATTGCACCATGCACTTAAGAATTCAAACATATCCCAAAAGAGGATAATGGTCCAAAAAAGAAATTAGGTAATAAAAAAAGATCAAAATGTTCATGGTCATTTTTTCAAAAGAAGCTTTTCAGTTTTTAAGCATCTATACTTGATCTAATATAAACTTTTCATTGGACATAACGTAGGCTAAAGTTTGGAATTTTTAAAGAAAATGATAGATAAGCCCAAAACAAATATTTAAAGGTAATTAAAACCAATGATCATTCTTTTATTTGAAAGTTCACTCTAAGGTATATTTCGTTTCATTTTCTTATGCTTTCCACCCATTCATTTCATTTCATTTATTTCTTCTTTTTTCTTTTTGTTTCTTTGTTTCTTTCACTTTTTCTTTTTTCTCTTTTTCTCTTCACCTTTTTCTTTTTCATTCTTTCACATCTTTTTTTTTTCTTTGAGTGGATTCAAAACTTTTGAAAACTTTTATACTGAGTTTTTGCCCCAACACAAAGGAATCCATTTAGACATCACCTTTTTTTAACCCTTAAATGCATCCTTTTTTGCCCTCCAGTACGGAGAGTGATTTTTAGTTAAGGTTTATTTTAAAATAATTTTATCAAGCTCAAAGGGATAGCAAGGGATAAATTTTTACATTTGTGAAGGATAATGAAAAACAACAATTTGTCATTTCAAGCATAATCATTTAAATCAAAGAGCAAATTCCTTTTAGGAAACTGAACTTGAAGAAAAGTTTTTCATTTCAAAAGGTTCTATTTTTTCTTTTTTTTTCTTTGTTTTTTCTTGATTTTTGGCTTTTTTCTTTTTTCTTTTGAGCTTTTGGTTTTTCCTTGTTTCTTTTACCAATTTTTTGGATTTGTCAGATTTTTATTTGGATTTATTCAAATTCTTAAATGCATGATGTCATAACCATTTCCTTTATCTTTATCTTTATCTTTTCCCTTTTTTTTTCTCTTTTTTTTGTTTCTTTTTTTTTTTACATG
The DNA here is from genome assembly GCF_047325235.1 of Durio zibethinus. Classification (NCBI taxonomy): domain Eukaryota; kingdom Viridiplantae; phylum Streptophyta; class Magnoliopsida; order Malvales; family Malvaceae; genus Durio; species Durio zibethinus. The sequence continues at coordinate 28,973,537 of NC_143162.1, forward strand.
GCCTCTATAACTCATAACTTAATCCATTTTGCCATTAATGTGACTCATGAAAAATGCCCCCATTTTAACAAACTACCTTTAATGAAAGTTATTAAAAAAAAAGGGTCATGTGGAATAAATTGTTTAAGATGTTAAATGATTCATGTTACTCCATAAAAGAAGAATAAATTGGTTGATCATAACTCAAGTTGTCTTAAGGGCAATGAGATCTTTCTTTTCTAATCAACATGCCCTCAAAAGACATGGGTTGGCCAATTTTAAGGTAAAGAGCTAAAAGGTTGGTAAGCATGAGTTCATTGTATAATACATAAGGTGACTTTGATTTTGAAAAATTTGGAGTTACAATGTAATATTGACATATCAAATTACCACATCTAAATTCTTAAAAAATGCCACATTTGCCCAATCTTATAGGAACCACATTTTCTTTAAATTGGTTGTTTCATTGATTGTTGCCTAGAAAAAGAATATCACCCTTTAATATCATAACATTATTAGGTACAGGTAAGATTCACAAATTCAAATTCATAGCTTTTAAAGGATCATAGTTAATAAATGGCATCAATTGAATGATTTAAGAAATGGTGTTTAGGTATTTGAGAAAATCCTAATAGTGATCACCAACTCATCCAAGAATAAAAACTTTTTTTTTCTTTTTTTTTTAAAGGCATTTCTCTTTTTATAACCTTAGGACTTAACTACGTGGGGCTTTATTCAAATCCAACAATTCTCTCATTTTATTAATTTTCCTTTAAAGCAAACCTACAAGTCCAAAGCTTAAAAGAAATAAAAAAAAATCTTAAAAGACAATACAAATCCATGAAATACTATAATGCATAATACCTATTCAATGCACACACTCAAACCCAAATTAAAAATTCATATCCCAATAGTTTTCTTGAGATGATATTCAATCTTACAAAAAGAGTTCCTCACTTGGTACTTCAATTTTTACATCATTGACCTTCAATTCCACTATTATCAAAATCGGGTTAATTAGCAAATGGACTAGCAAGTGTAAAGTTATATAGTTGGTGGCTGCAAATAAATTCCTTGGGAAACTTGAACTCGAGGTGGATTGAACTCTAAAAGGTACAATGGTTTTTTCGTATTAATTCCATCTCTTAGACTTGGTATGCCAGTGATTTCTTTGCGTTTCAGCGAATTAGTTGGCAATTGCCTTAACTCAGACATCTGTGCCTCGATATTCAACTATATGTCCATCACTTTCTTCCTTATCTCCTCTTGTGCATTCTCGACCTTTTCAAACCTAGTTGTATTCTTTCATTTCACGACTTAAGAATTGGGTATTATACTTATGCAGAATTGCTTAACCTAATTTTCTTAGCTTCGTTATCTTTGAACCTTTCTTATTAATCATGAATTAAAATGCATGGTGTACTAATTATTATTATTATTATTGTTATGCAATGAATGTAATGTAATGCAAATGAGGTATTGTTTTGGATCAATTTGAAGAAAGAAAATATTCATTAACCATAGAAATCCTTTCACATCAACCAATCATTCATGTATTGAAATCATAGAAACATTTAATTTGAGCATATTGTTACCTGGCTTCACATAAAAAATTTAGCAATCCTTGATTGCAATCCTAAGTCAGTATGAACTCTCATTCAAGTGTTTCAGCTCTTTCTACCATTTCATTAGCCTTATACACAACTTTGTATATCTAAAAAGTTAGGTGTTTTATATACTGTTACCTTCTTAAGCTTTTCGTTCTTCATGTTTCTTGAGCCTTTACTTCTATATTTTAGATATGGGCCCATTCATTCTTTCTTTCTTACCATTCGATTAAAATCTAATTTATGTGATTTTGATTATTAACTAGGTGGATTTTCAAGCTTATCAACTCTTCTTCCTAAGCCTTTTTTTCTTTTTGCAAATTAGAATTCCTATTCTACTCTTCCTTTAGTTTGGCCTTTAACTCTATATTTTCCTTATAGCACTTGGTTACCTTTGCAAAGACTTTAGCTTGCAAGGAAATTTTTGTAGGATAGTAAGAATTTTTCAAATGGCACAAAATTAGAGATTAGGTATAATAGATGCTTGTATATTTTGTGGTTCCTTTCCTAATGACAATAGGCAAATCATAATCACTAGTTATAATTTTAGGAGATTCATGCTCGTTTTGAGAAATAGAGTCAAAGACTGTAGTTACCTCATTTATAAAGTTAGAATCAAGTTCTTGGACTTACACTGGTTCAGGATTTGAAACTTTTCTTCTTGAGTACACCTATAATTCCTCATAGAATCAAGAACAATATTATCCTTTGTCACATCTTTTGTGTTTGGAATGGGTTTAAACTCAAATTCAATGTTTGACTTGGACTCAAAAGAAACAAATTTAGACTTAGAAGAATTAATGGTTGAAAATATTGAAAATGAAGACAAGTCAAGCAAAAAGAAGTCTTTATCCTTATCTTCTATAAATGAAGTCTCCCTTGAAGATAATGATGAATAAAAAATAGTTTACTTTCTTCAAAAATAATATCTGCAAATAAAAAATTTTTAGTTGGATGATGATAGCAGTTATACCTTTTTTGAGTTGATGAATATCCTAAAAAAATGCATTTAATTGCTCTAGGATCCAACTTTCTCCTATTATGATTGTAAACATTAACAAATGATGTACAACCAAATATCCTAGGTGTGAGGTTGTTTGTGGTATTAAAGTTTGGATAGAATTGTGAAAGTAGTTTCATAAGAGTTTTAAATCCCAAAACCCTTAAAGGTAATCTATTTATAATGTGTATGGCAGTGAGATAGCTTTATTCAATAAGATTTAGGTATGTTTACTTGAAAAAGTAAAGCTCGGGTTATAGCTAGTAAATGGCTATTTTTTCTCTCTATTACTCCATTCTATTATCGAGTATTAAAATAAGATGACTCATGGATAATCTTTTCATTTTGGAAATAGGTAGATAAACTCTGGTTGAAATAGTATTTTACATTATCAGACTTAAATCTCTTAATTTTCACTCCAAATTGATTTTCGATCATGTTTTGGAAGCTTAAAACATACTATTCACATATGATTTGGAATTAAATAAAAATATTTGAGAGACTCTAGTATAATCATCTATGAAGAAACAAATCACCTTACACCTAAAATATTAAAAATTGTAGGAAGACCCTATATATTACTATGAATTAAGTAAAAAGGAGTAGAACTTCTTTTATTACTAACTAAAAAAGACACACGTCTATATTTTGTAAGTTCACAAATATCATAATGAAAATTTTTTATATTTAATTCTTTGAACAAAGAAAGAAACATATTTTTCAAAGTTTCAAAAGAAAGATGTCCAAGACGAAAATGATAAAGCCACATTTTTTCTTTATTGGGAGATTTTTCAGAAACAAATAACAAAGGTAAACTTTTCTTGATCTTATTTGTGTTGTTTGATGTCTCAAGATAGTGTAGTCCATCATTCTTCTTAGCAAGTCTAATCATCTTCCCTAAACTCTAGTTTTAAAATTCACAATAAGAGGGATAAAAGTCATTTTGCAGTTCATGTCTCTAGTAAGTTTTTATATAGATATCAAATTAGTAAACAATACAGGAACATGATGAACATTTTTAAGAACAATTGAGGGATTAATTTGAACATCTTCTAATGGTGCCACTGTAATAAGTGAACAATTTACAACAAAAATTTTCTTATTATTAGTATATTAGCTATATGTATTAAACTTCTATAAAAAATGTGTTATATGGTCTATGGCTCCTAAGTCAATGGCCAAGAACTCATAATAGGCTTAACCAAGATATTTAATCCATAAGAACCAGAAGCTTTATATGAACTAAAAACTTTATCAAAAGAACATACCCTAGTAGGCTTTTTAAGAGTTTTCAATAGGCTTCTTAGTTTCTCAATCTCTTTTCTATCCAACTCTCTTTATTCTTGACACTTTTATAGTATTTCGATGGTTTTACCAGTTGTCATTTCCTAATATTAGGTAGTAGTGATAGCTTTTTAGAAAGATAAGCCACACTTTGGGCCCATAAGAGCATACCAAAGAGCCCATACATACATGTTGAACATCATTTGAGCCCAAAAGCTTAAGTTATTGGGTTCTTAGGTCTTTCATGTATATATCTTAATCTTATTTCTTGGTGATGTGAGATTCTTTACTCGCATGTGAACCATCCTAACAATCTTTTCAATTCACTTATGAGTTCTCATCAAGTTTCACTTTAGCTTTCCCATGCAACTAAGTCCTATCAACACCTCATTTGGGCCAAGTAACCTCACATCTCTAGTGCACTTTTAGGCCTGGTCACAACACTCAATCTTGTAGCCTAGGTTGTTTTAGTGCTATAGGTTAACTCAATACATCACCCATTTGGGTGTTTCACTTCTACGTATTATCATTACTCGCTATATCCAAATTGAACCTTTAGCTCTAATATCGATATTCAAGCACATAAAGTTGATGAATGTGGCCAACCTTTGATCTGCCAACAATCTTCCCTAAGAAACACTACTAGGACTCGAACCCACAACCTTGTATCTGATACCATGTAAAAAAACTAAAAAATAAAACTGTGTTAGAAAGTTAAGAGTAAAACTAAATATATATTGAAGAACTGCTCATAAAGAATTATACAAGCACCTTAGGTTTATATACAACTAACTAGTGGGTAAACTAAGAAACTAAATTTTCCTAAAACTGATCCTATAATTGAGGGATTGTTTATCTTAATTTTCTATCATTGATTTTAGGGATACAAATACTTAATTCTAGAGATACAAATATAAATATGTAGATTATAAGATTATAACCAACTGTAAATAAGTGTTATCGCACAAATAGAAATAGCCAAACTACCATCTAATACAATAAAATAATAAAATATATATAGTGTCATAACTTTTGGTGATTTTCTAAAGGTGGAATGGCTTTACCCTATGCAGGTTTTCTATGGCTCACAATATGCTGGATTAAAATTTATTCATCTAAAGGTTCCCAAATCAAATTTTACATCATTGTCCATTATAGACTAATAAGACACACCAATCTTCACCCATTATAAGCTATAAATGGAAAGGTTTGATCTAAGTAGAAGTGTTTTGCTAGTAAATATGGAGGTTATCATCTCATGAGATCGTAATAAGGACAGAGTCCGGTTTTAGAGTTCATGCACGTAAGTGAATATGCAAAAGTGTGCAAAATAGTATATCAATCTAAACAATATAAATAAATTACAAATAATAAAATCAACGGATAATAACTAACTAATATGCAATTTATTTATTCATTTTTTAAAAAATTAAAATAAAGGAAATTAAATTAAATATTAAATAATATCAATTAAATCCAAAACTTTTGATGGCACATGAATAAAATTTTTGACCTGACTCTCAAAATGCCCCTAATAGAGTTGCTAAGCTGTCATATCATATCGGTTCAAAGACTCGATCGTTAGACGTAAAAATTTAAAATCGTGAAAACACGATGAGTCGCCACTAATATTTTTTAAGTGTGATTGGCCATTCATAAAATTTTATCTTTTTAATGAAATGGTAAAATAGATTTAAAGTTTATTAAAAATATACTTTTGGTCTACGAATGCAAGATTGGGCTTGGGAGTCAGCTACGTGCAGGAAAAGAGTAGCATTTCCACAATGTCCATAAAATTGGTGCTAATTAATCATGAGTTATCTATAATTATGGATAAAAATGATTTTTTTTATTTTAAAATTTAATAATAATTTTCTTCATTTTTTTTGAAAGCAACCAATTAAAAATATTTATTTAGGAATATTATGAAAATATTTAAATTAAAAAAATATTTTATTATTCTCCAACATCTAAGCTGAATTCAAAGATAATCCTTTCCATCTATGATTTACCATAACATTCCTTTAAAAATAAAAATAACATTCTTTCCAAATGATAATCATTGGCAACTTTCTAGTATCTATGTAGAGTACCAAAAATTATATTTCTTGGAATGCCATTTTAATTTAATTTAATTTGTTTTGAGTTTAATTTTTCAAAAAACTTTTTATACAGGAAAAATGAAGAATGATATAATTAACATTAAATATCAATAATTAAAATATATATGAAGAATGATTGCAAACATTAATTTAAAAATGAGATATATGCAAATGTGTCTTAAATGGCGAGAAGATGCAAGTTTAAGATCAGGTCCTTAAATATAAAAAGATTACCTAGACTTTCTAACCTCTAGGTAGGTTTGAGTGTGACATTTTATATTTAAAATCTTATTTTTTATTTTTTTTATTTAATTTTATTGTTTTAAATTATGAAATTATACGAAAATTTTTAATGAAATAAAATTTTCTAAATATCTCATCATTTAAGTGACATTCAAGAACAAATTATTTCATAGAAGGTTTCCACATAAATCTTTGAATTTTGAGATGATTTCGGGGTTTTAAGTGAATTTAAGCTTTCACTTTAAGGTTTCGGGGTTTCACTTATGGTTTAGGGCTTCCTTTAGGGTTTCAAGTTTTCACCTAAGATTTAAGATTTCACTTAAGGTTTCAGAATTCACCAAAGTTTTAAGGTTTCACCTAAAATTTAAAGTTTTATTTAGGGTTTCACTCATTTATGAACCTTTCTAACAATCTTCAACATCTAAGCAAACTTTTAGAGCAAGCTCACTTTTTATAATTTCTCTAATAAAAATGAGTTTTTATATTTTATATATTTTCATTTTTCATTGAAATTTTATTATTATTATTATTATTATTATTATTATTATTATTTACCTTTTATTATTTTTATTTTTTAATATTTAATAAATCTCTAATATCTAAGTAGAATTATTAATTTTTAAAACACGATTTTTAATTCTTTCCAACATTTAAGTAGGGATTTAAAAATTTCGTTATTATTTTTTATTATTATTCAAATATATTTATCATTGACTTTTATTATTATTTTTAAGAAGCATGATGGAATTAATAAATTTAAAATGCATGGAGAATATATTATATCTAAAGTAATGTACATGGAAATTAAATTACATGAAAGCTAAAATAAGCATAAAAATTTAACTAATAAGGAATTTAAACACATATGAAATTTAAATTTTACTCAAATTACATAAGAAAAATGTGCATGGGTGTGAATATCACCATGTATAGATAAAAATAAATTTTATTAAAAGCAGCATCATGTTGTTAAAACCTTTGTTTATTAATTAAAAAGAAAGAAAATCCCAACTTAAAAAACATTGCCGTCCCACTTTCCTTGAGACCCTAGCCTGTTCTTATATTTGCTTTTTTATCATTTATTTAATGGCTATAAAATATAAAAAAAAACTCCTTTTATATCCCAGCAAGACTCGAAGTATGCATGGTGAACAACATAGTCCATGGGCGATGAACATAATAGGGAATTGAATCTATCCACACCAACATTGAAAAAAAAAAAAACTAAAGCTTCGAGTCTCTACATAGTCATTGCATAGTTGAGATTAGCTAATATGAACAAAATGGAAGCTTCAAACTTCACTAACTCTTTTTACAGCAACAGGGTAATCAATAACCATAAAAGGACATGCTTTAAGCATTCCATGCAACAAAGGAAACAAACATCACTGGTTTTAGAAAAATAAACCACGTACCAAAGGAAAGGAAACAAAAAAATGAACATGAAATGTTTGAAGCCTTACTTGTTTTTTTGTGGTTGTTTTTTTTACTAAATGCTACTGCCTACTATTAGGCTAAAAAGCCCTAATTCAATCATATTAACAGAAGCATAATCAAACAATTAATCAATTACACAATAGACAACAATTTAACATGGTTTGATCCAATTAACTTATGTTCATGGATGAGAAACAAGATCCACTAGTTGTAGAGAATTACAAACGTATGTCAAAATGTGTCAACCACTCAGCAATCAATATTCATAGGCCCTCTCAATCTCTTCTAGTCCTATGGAGTATTCTCAACCTAAACAACACATATCCATATGCACCCTTTCAATATCATCAAACACATACCCATATGCACCTATACATCATATCTATGTAGATCTTCTCAATTTTTTCTAGTCCACTCATAAACAAACATACACCCTCATAAGATGTAAAGCTCTAGTACTCCTATAGGGTATCTATCCCACAAAATCTTATAACTCTCTTATATCTTTTTTTCATACCTAACCCTATAGAGACTTTCCCTATTTATAATCATACAAACTTGCCTATTAGGAATCTCTTTCCTCTTAAAATTGTTCTTCTATAAGTCAAACTTGCCTGTTAAGAATCTCATTTCCTCTTAGAATTCTTGTTCTGTAAGTCTTCTTATCAATCAAGTAATATCTGACAAATCATAAACAAATCTCTTATGAGATTTGAGTCATTATTCCTAACAATATTCACCTTCACTTAAATTTCATCAATCATCTATCTTCATACTAGATATGCTTGGCTTCACCTGTAATAGAAGTTTCACAATCATCATCTTTTGTGTGTATTTACGCTTCATGCAAACTGATATTCAAAACACGAACTCAAACTTCTTCCTTGAATCAAGCTTCTCTAGGTTTACCTCTTCCCATGTCTCGAACCATGCTCTTCTCACGTCTTGAATCTTCAACTCTTTCCACATCTTAAACCTTCGGTTTTGATACCACATGTTAGACTAAAAAGCCCCAATCCAATCACATTAATAGAAGCATAATAAAATAATCAATTAATCACATAGGAGACAATAATTTAATGTGGTTCGATCTAACTGACCTACGTCCATGGATGAAAAATAAGATCAACTAGTTATATAGAATTACAAATATATATCAAAACGTATCAACCATTTAACAATCAATACCTATAAACCCTCTTAATCTCTTATAGTCCTATGAAGTATTCTCAATCCAAACAAATACGTATCTATATGTACCCTTTTAATATAACCAAACATATAACTATATGCACCAATACATCATATCTATGTGTATCTTCTCAGTCTCTTCTAGTTCACTTACAAATAAACATACACATCCATAAGATGTAAAGTCCTAGTATTCATATAGGGTGTCTATCCCACAAAACTCTATAACTCTCTTACATCTTTTTCTCGTACCTAACCCTATAGAGACTTCACCTATATATAATCATACAAACTTGCTTATTAAGAATCTCTTTTCTCTTAGAATTTTTTTTTTGCAAGTCAAACTTGCCTATTAAGAATTTTTTTTCCTTTTAGAATTCTTCTTCTACAAGTCTTTTTGTTCATCAAGTAATATCTAACAAATCTCAAACAAATCTCTTATGGGATTTGAGTCATTATTCCTAACACCTACTGCCTTCATCTCCTTTTTGCTAGTTTTTTTGGTTCCACAAACACTTGTTTTTGCTACTGGTTTTGGTTTTTGCTATCTACTACTGGTTTTCTGAATACCAATTTTTCTTGCATTTTCTTTTCCTACTTTTCTATTTTCTGCTATGCTATTTTTCTATGTTGCATGAATCACCTCTTACTTTTTTTTGGTTTCCCCTACTTTTTCTTGTTCAGTTTTTCTATTTTTGCTCGTTATCTTTCATTATTGCCTACCCAGTTTTTCATTCCTCCCATCTTTCTTCCACTGCAGTTTCTTTCATTTTGCTTTTTTGGTCTTGTTTCATTTTTTTTGTTAGCTACTTTTTTTTCTCTTTTGCTCTCGTCTTTTTTGCTTCACTTTTTTGTTGTCTCCATGCTTGCTGCTAGTTTTACGAATGCTTCTCTTCTTTCATTTTTGTCTTCGATGAATGCTACCTTTTTTTTTTTTTGTTTCATTGCTGGTATGTGGTTGCATTAAAAATTTTAGTTTCTTAATACTTAATTTTAGTGCAATTTGACTATTATTTATGCTTGTTCTTTAGCATTTCTTAGCAAAAATACTCATAAAATCACAATTATCTTACGTGTAAGTAAAAATGGAGAAAAAAAGGAATTTTGGTCAATTTAGATACATTTTGGAGGATTTTTTGGGCAAATTGTGGAAATGGCTTAAAACTAGTGTCATTAAGTTAGTTTACTTTTGATGGAGTTGTCTTGAACCTTTTTTTCTTGAATTTTTTTAGCATTATTTCTATAGATTTTTTAATGATTTTATTGTTAAATTTGCTTATGGAATACTTGAATTTTTTTGTAATGAAAAAGAAAAAGATAAAAATATACATCCATACAAGAAGCTTAACAAGGAAAAGATAGTGCATTAATGGCATGAAATGCAACCTTCATTTGCATAAGAATTGGGTATCATAGTTTGGCATTCAAAGGAAGACTTTAAAAGATGATGACATGGTATATTGGAGAGCTTTCATTGGTCATAACTTGGACTTTTTGGAAGTGGAAAAACACATGAGGAAGGCTTGCATTTGAGGAAGAAAAAAAAAAGTCAAACAGCTATGCACTAAGTGCAAAAACAATGATGAAAGAATTCTCTAAAAGCTCACCTCATTGCAGAATTTTTGGAGAGATTTTTTGGGGCTCCATTCACCACTCACTTGCTTATAAATAGGAGTGGAGCCAACCATTTTAGAGAGACTTTAGCTTAGGATTTATTTTCCTTATTCTTTAATTTCTGCACTTTTCTTTACTGCATTTTATTTTCTCAGCAAACAAACAGCCCTTGATCTTCATGTTTTTCTATTGATTTTGATTCCACTTTTACATTTCTTCAAATTTTTTTTAGCTTTACGATTTTGGCAATGAAATTTGCAAATTTTATTGATTTCCAGCTCAAATCTTCAAGTTTTCTTGTTGATTTCAAATCTGTTTTTGCATTTTTGCACTTGACCTAGTTGCAATGGTTTAATCAGAACTCAATCATTTCTCACCTTTTTTGCTTTAATTTTTTTTCACAGTTTCTTAGCTCATTAGGTTCTAACATGGTAAAAAATTACAATCAAATTCATTCCCAAACAATACAGTTAACTCTCACAATTTGAGGTTGAAATCTGGATCTAGTGGTGTCCATGCGTGATCTCCAAGCTTAAGCACAACTCTTCTCTCCTCTTGAAAAATTGTTTGATCCTTCCAACCTTTGATCTCTTAGATTTACTTGTTGTCTAGCTTATTTCCATTTTGTTGCAATTTATTTCATGATTTTGATAGCTGTTTACATTAATTATGTTGTTCATGCTCTGTTTTCTACTTAGTTTTGTACTGTTTGGTTTCCTAGCTTAGTGAGCTGATTTCCTTGTTAATTTCTGCGATTTTTAGGTTGAACCTTATAGAAAACTTGTTGATAAATCATTCCTTAGCTCAACTCCAGTTTATTTTCATTAAAAACTTCTAGATCTAATTTTTCTCTTACCAATTTAGTGAGTTTAGGATAGAATTTCAATTTCTGTTTTGGTTTTTCTTAGTTAGTCTTACATTTTCTTGCACTTTTTGTTCTTTAAATCAGTTTTAATTCTATTTCCTTAATTGATCTTTTCATTTCCAGCTCATTTGCATTTGTTTATTTATCATTTAGATCTAAAAGAGTTTATTCAAGTTCAGTTGACAAGCTAGTTACTAGTTTCGGTTTCATTGGTTCTTCCATTGAGTTTGTGCAGATTTTCTTTGATTTTTTTTTTCTTTTCAAAGTGAATTTTCATGTTGTTATCTTATAAAGCTTTGAAATTCCAGCTTGTTTAAATTTGTCATGTGAAATTTTAATGCAAAATAGTAGCTAGAAGTTTGTTCAATTTGTAATGTTCATTTAATTACGGTTTTCATAAATTTTCCTTCTAGTTTTGGTTTAGGTTAGTTAATTGAATTTTGTGACTTTTAGTTATTAATTTTCATTTTAAATATGATTTCATTTAGTTTAGTTACTACATCTTTTTTCATTTGACATCATTCATATATTTGTTATTCCAGCTCATTTTTTTTCATTTACTTAGTTTTATATTTTTTATGCTTTATTCACTTTTATTTTCGTAATTAATTTTCAAGTTTATTTTTTTTATAGAACCAACTTTAGAATGGTATGAAGATAAAAGATACTTAGCTTAAGAAGTTCTATGTAATCTCTATAGGATCGACATATAGACTTTCATAGTTTCTATTGTTACTTGAATAACCTGTGCACTTGTAGTTTTGTCCAATCAACTTTAGAAGGGTATGCTTCTTCTTCTATAATCAGCTGCTGCATTTTTTTTTCGCCTGCTACAGGCGTCTCCCTTTTTGCCCGAAGACCTACCCATTTCTCTTTGGTTTTTCTTTGTTTTTTGCTATATGTTTTCAATTGCTTTTTTTCGTTTCTAGTTTTTCTTCGCTAATGCTACTGCTAGCTTTTTATTGCTACTGAATCTTCATTTTTTTGTATTTCTTTCTACTTTATGTTCTTTTTTAGTTTTTTTATCAACCTCATTTTCTTTTCGCTCATATCTTTTTGGTTTTTCCATTCACCCTTGTAACCGGCCATTAAGCCATTTTCTCTATAGCTTTTTTTTTTTTTCACATAATGGCCTATGCAAGCACTTATTTCATGTATGATTTTCTCTTTTTTCACATGAGTTTTTTTTTTGTTTTCTCATGCAAGACTAAATGAGTTTTTTTTTATATGCCATAGTTTGGGCCTTAAAATAAAACTTCCGGGCCTTGAAAAAACAAATATTTTGTTTAGGCCTAGACTTGTACCATTTGGGCCTTTATTTAATTTTGAGCCAAGCCCATTTCTATTTTTTTATTTTTTTATTATTTATTATTACTATTATTATTATATTTTATGTTTTAATGTATTTTTTATTTGGTTATTTTTATTTGTATTTATTATTATTTTTGTTTAGTGGCCAATAATAGGTCATTAATGAGCTTTATAGATGGGTATTTTATCAAACATTTTATTGGGTCATTTAGGTGTTCATTTGAGCCAATGCAATTGGCCTAACTATAAGGTCCACATTGAGCCTAATACCAAAGCATTTACAAGTAGACTATATAATGAGCTCAAAAAATTCACGATCAAAGCCTAATTACAAAAACAAGCCCGATAGAACAAAACTAGATGATAATGAAGCTTTTAACCACACGGGCCTTCAACAAAATTGCCATTTTTGGCACATTAAAGATAATCTTGAAATTGTAAAAGAGATGACAATTATAATTTTAGATGTAAATTTATTTTTTTTAAAGTTTGGGTCCAAAAATAATAAAAAAAGGAGTCATGGATGGTTCACCTTGGTATTTTGATAAAAACTTTATTGTGTTCAAAGACTACAATGGTGATTTACAATTGACAGAATATGTCTTTGATAGAGCCACATTTTGGATCCGTGCGTATGGCTTACCTTTAAGAATGATGAATGTTAAGTGACAGAAACGATAGGGATGAAACTAGAATTGCTTAAAGGAATGGGTAATAATAATTCTTACTCCATAAGAGGAAGCTTATTGAGGGTAAAGGTTGAGATTGATATTACTAAACCCCTAAGAAGGTTTATTTCGCTGATAGGAAAAGGTAGAGGTGAGGATGTTTGGGGTCGCTAAAAATATGAAAGGCTGCAAAGTTTTACTATTCATGTGATATGATAAGGCTTAATGACTATGAATGTGAATCAGATTCTAATGTAGAGAGAGGTATGAAGATGCAAGACAATATGGGGACTTGTTGAAAGCCTCCCTTATAAAGAAAGGTAGTATGACTAATGTAGGAGGACTTTAAAAACTTATTAAAAAAGCTAATATGGAAGAAATGACACTATCAAGCTCTTATAATATAATAAGGAGACATGGCAATGGTGAAAGATAGAGTCCAAGGTTATAGATTTGCCTTAAACAAATAGAAATAGAGATGGAAAATGAACTTGTGAACCGGATTTGTCCTTTTGGAAACGACGAAAATCTAAGAGCTATTAGAGGAGGAATGCGTGAAAAATTAGAGGGAAAAGGAAATAAAGGGATCATAATTGACCAAACTAATAGCGAGAATAGAAGTTTAACCATTGACCAATCACCTATTATAACTAGAAAGAACATATTAGGGAGTTTGTCAAAAAATGCTAAATTAATTGCATATTATGTTTTGTAGGGAAATAAAGGCGATATTGGAGGATACAACATTGTATTGAATGACATGGCAAAAGTGCATGTGGCGGCAGATTCAGACAATGAGGTGGCTAAACAAACAAATGACCTTAAAGAAAATAAGGCTACATTTGAGGGTTTGAAAGTGTCAACCAAGGGGAAACAAACATGGAAGAAAAAAGCAAGGGAAGTAAGCAAATGAAAGGAGACTATTAAAAGCAGCATGGATAAAAGAAAGTTAGTAGACCAAGACGAGGATTTCAGGGAGAAAAACTAATAAGGAGAGAAAAGTAAAAAGAATGAACAAGTTCATATACAACCATCAAACTTAGCAACAGAGGTTGGTATCTAATCCCGTCGAGAACTATGAGACGCATAGCATGGAACTGTCGTGGGCTTAGAAACCCACATTTTGTTGGAGTTCTTTGAGAATTATTAAAAAGTAAAGATCTCCATGTAGTTTTCATGAGTGAAACTAAGCTATATGACAAAAAGTTGGAAAGAATAAGGAGAAAATGTAGTTTTAATGCTTGCTTTTAGGGTTGATGTTGTAGGTAGTAGCTAGAGGCCTAACGATGATGTGGAAAGATGAACTCTCTTTAAAACTGCTTAGCTTTTCAAAGAATCACATTGATATGGAAGTGAATGAAGGCCAGGGCTAGTGTATGTGGCGATTAACAGTATTCTATGAAAAACTAGACACAAGGATGAAGTTCGAATCTTGGGATCTACTGAGGAATTTGGTGGGGGCAATCCAATAAACCATGGTTATGTGTGGGTGATTTTAATAAAATATTATGAAACCATGAAAAGACAAGGAAGGTGCTAAGGAGAGAAAGTCAAATGGAAGCTTTTTGAGAAGCAATAGCGGATAGTGGATTGGAGGATTTAGATTTCTGCAAACGGTGATCTACATGGCAGAGGGGCAACACGCAGGTGAACAATGTGCGAGAATGTCTAGATTGTGTGCTAGGTAACAAAAAATGGAGCTGTTTACGAAGTCCAACATTGGACATCTTTAGTTTTTTATCATGAACCCATAATGTTAACTACTTTAGGAAATAGACTAACAAGGAGAGCTTAAAGAAGGAAAAAGAGGTTTTGGTTTGAAGCTGTGTGGGTAAAAGAGAAGGACTATGAAAGGATTATAAAGGAAACATGGAGAGGAAATTTTACGAGCTCTTTGGAAAAGCAAATGAGGCATATTGGTGTTAAATTATCATAATGGCATTCCTTGAATTTCTGTTTTTTACAAAAAGAAACAGAAAAGCTGAAGGAAGAGTTGCAATAGATTCAATCAAGGCACCAACTGATATCTCCTTGAACCAAGAACAAAGATTAAGGAAAAAACTTAACTTGTGCTTAAAAAAAAAAGAAGTGTTTTGGATGCAAAAATCCCATCTTAACGGGTTAAGAGAAGGTGATAATGTAAATTGCCACTGACTACTTTAAACAGCTATTTAAATCCCAAAAAACCTCAAATTTTGAAAATATCCTAGAAGTTGTAGAAATTTGAGTATCAGATGAGATGAACAAGTTTTTACTTGCAAAATTTAAAGCTGGGAAGATCTATAATGCTGTCAAAAAAAGCACCCTACCAAAGCATTTGAACCTGATGGTATGCCATTTTATTTTTTTAGAATTTTTGGCATATCATTAATAATGATGTGATTAAGTTTTGTTATCTTATTTAAATGGGGATAGAGATCTGACTAACATAAGTCATACCCATGTTGTCCTAATTCCTAAAACTAAAGACCCAACAAAAATCACTAAATATAGGCTTAAAACCATTATTTCAAAAGTATTGGTGAATAGGTTTAAAACCATTTTATTTGTTTACATTAGTAAATCCCAAGGTGTTTTTGTTCATTTAAGACTAATATTTGATAAAGTGTTAGTAGCCTATGAACTTTTGCACACCTTACACACAAAAAAACAAGAGAGGGACGGTTTTTCGCTTTGAAACTTAATATGAGTAAGGCCTATGATCGTGTTGAATGGAACTTCCTTGAAGCAATTATGGGAAAATTAGGATTTCACCATAGATGGATCTTACTTCTGATTAATTGCATTACTTATATATCATTTTCCTTGGTGCTTAATGGTTGTACTACTCATGCTTTTAAACCAAAAAGAGGACTCTGTCAAAAGATCCACTTTTGGCTTATCTTTTCCTAATTTGCAAGAAGGATTATCAATCTTGCTGAGTGAAAAGTAGAGAATGGGTTTGCTACATGGTACACAAGCGAGCTAGTTTAGTCATAGAGTTAATCATTTTTTTTTTTTTGCTGGTTATGGCCTACTATTTGCCATGGCTAATAGAAGCAAAAGTAAGATGGTGAAGCATGTGCTACAGAGATACAAAGAAAGATCAAATTTTGCAAAGTCAACACTTTTATTCAGCAGCAGCAAGAAGGATGCAATAAAGGATATGCTTGGAATCCAAGCAACTACAAATTTGAAGAAATACTTGGGATCACCTTTCAAGGTTAGGAAAGATTAGAAACGGGCTTTTAAAGATCTGAAGGATATAATAAGTTCAAGAATGAATGGATAGAGCCAAAAAATACTTTAACGTGTGGGTAAGGAAGTCTTCATAAAGTCTATACTCCCAGCCATCCCCACAAATACAGTGAGTTTTTTTCTTTTGCCATACTCTTTATATGATGAGATAAATGGTTTGATTAGTAGCTGCTGGTGAAGGCATGAAAAAGAGAAAAAGGACATTCATTGGATAAGCTGAAAGAGGATGTGCTTACCTAAATGAAAGGGTGGAATGGGCTTTCGGAACATGGGGATGTTTAATAAAGTAATGTTGGCAAAGCAGGGGTGCAAGATCTTATGTAGGATCCTTGCAAATACTAACACTCTAGTGCATAGTGTTACAAGCCAAATACTTCCCAAAAAGCTTTCTCATGGAATTGAGATCGGGTAATTTTCCTTAACATGGATAAGGAGTTGGGCAACTAAGCCAGTCTTTCAACAAGAAACAAGATAGAGGTTAGGTGATGGTAAATCAATACGACTATGGAAGGATACATGGTTGCTATTCAGGGAATCTTTCATGCCATAATCGCTGAGAGGAAATTGGGATGAAAATGAGCTAGTGGCTGAACTAATTAATGAACAAATGCTGGGATGGAAGATGACAACTCTTCAAGAAAGGTTTTCTCTAATGAAAGTTAAGGCAATATGTGCAGGGTTTTAAATAATGGTGGTATAGCAATATAACGGCCGTTATTTCACGGTTGCGTCACCTAATGCCACTGATATTAAAGAAAAAATGGGGGAGAA
Source organism: Durio zibethinus (assembly GCF_047325235.1). Taxonomy (NCBI): domain Eukaryota; kingdom Viridiplantae; phylum Streptophyta; class Magnoliopsida; order Malvales; family Malvaceae; genus Durio; species Durio zibethinus. The sequence continues at coordinate 28,990,846 of NC_143162.1, forward strand.
TTTCAATCTCGACCGACCGCGACTGGCCGTTGCAAAACGGAAAAATGAAGAATAGCGAAAATATCGGCTCGTTATTCTCACTACTCTATTTTGCGCCCAAAAATGGCAGGAAACTTTTTGATTTCATTTGTTCAAAATTGACCCCAAAGAAACCCAAAAACAGAAAAAAATTTTAACGTAATTCACACAACCAAAATTTGAATTTCAACCTCAATTATCAACATCAACCAGCATAACACAGTTCATTGATTTGAATTTCGAAGGTGTATAAAATTGCCTTTTTTGTTGATTTTGTTTCTTTTGAACATTCCATTCTTGAGTATCTATTTGGCCATCCATATTCCACGTTTCTGGAGCTAGGAGCAGGGGTTGGCGAGCTACTTGGCTTGCTGGCTGCTGGTCCCTAAGCTTGGGGGTTAAACCGTCGATTAGGAGAGGATGCGATGAAAAGAAGATGAGAGCATCTTGCGTGTGTCAGAGGTTTATCCGTTTGAGTTTGAGACATGATGACAGAGACCGTGTGAAGAAAAGAGAAATAGAAAGTTGAGAAGAAAAAAGAGAGGAAGAGTGGACTGAGGGGCTGATAGGCAAGTGGAAGATGGGAGAAAAGTAAAAGTGAAACATGCATGAAGTATGTGTGTGGATCGTGGGTGACTGGCTGGGTTGGGAATTCGGTAAATGTCTTGTTAGGCCTGGGGAAGGGGTTAGGATTTTATTGTTTTAGTGAGAAATTTTGATTTAGGAAAATGGACAGAAAATTTTTATTGTTTTAGAGACAATTAGTTTAGGATAAATTTTTAGGGAGAAAATTTTGAATTATGATTGAAAAAACATTATTGTTTTTGATAATTTCATGCTAAATGTTCAAAAGCTGTTTATGATCAAGGAAATTTTATTATTAACTTTATATTACTCTATTATAGTCTTTAAAATATTGTAAATAATTTTTTATCAAGTAAATAAAAGACATGAAATATCATAAATTATTTTAAAAATAATAAATAAAAATTTTTATTATTATAATTATAATTATTATATTTTATAATAAGTTATGCATAATTTTAAAAAATTCACGATCGTAATGATCACAATAATTTTTATTATATCCGTAATTACGATAAATGTAACACAATTGAAAATGCAATAGCGATTGCAATTTAAATCTCTAAATATGCACACCACCGATTAGCTCGCTAGGTCTCCTGACAAATTGATCTGGCATTTTGACAATAGAGGTATATACACGGTTAAAAGCGGATATAGAATGCTATATGGAGCCATGCGTGGGAATAGTTCAAATGATACAAACAATAAAGAGCTAAGAAATAGACAGGACATTTGGAAAAAGTTATGGGCAGTTCAACTACCAACCAAGATCAAAATCTTCATTTGGCGAGTATGCCATGACATTCTTCCTGTTATTTTCAACCTGGCAAGAAAGAGAATCCTAGTTAGCATAGTTTGTCAATGATGCGCTGATAGAGATGAAACATTGTATCATGCCATTAAAGAATGTTCTTGGGCCCAAAAGGTAAGGAGACTTCTAGATTATCGATGGGAAGAAGAAAATGAAGAACAAATGGAAATATGAGGATAGATCTTTCGAGCACTAACATACCTTGACAGAGAACAAATCTAGTTATTTGAAATTGCAACTTGGACAATATGGAATGATCGTAATAGCGAGTTATATGGCGAACCAAGGAAGAATTCACATGCGTCAGCAATGGCTGCAATGAAATATCAGTGGAGTTTAACCAAGCCAAGTAGCAACAATTAAGATTGCAGCCAAGGGACAAACCAAGATGGCAACCTCCTGTCAATGGAATTTATAAGGTTAATTTCGATGGAGCTGTGAACACAGAAAGGAAGACAGGTGGAATGGGAGTGATAATAAGAAACCCTGAAGGGTTGATTATGGGTGCACTTAGTGCCAATAGCCATGGATAACAGATCCCTTTACAATTGAGGCTTTTGCTGCAGTTCGGGCTGTGGAGTTTGCTACAGAGTTTGGACTTCGAGAAATTGTGCTAGAAGGTGACAGTTTAACAGTGGTGAACAAGCTCAAGACAATGTCTCCAGATTATTCTTCCATTGGGGTAGTCGTAGAGGAAGCACGAGTGAAAGCAACACATTTTTGCTCCTATGAGATAGCCCACATCAGACGATCAAGGAATGCAGCAACACATTGGTTGGCAAAGTTTGGCATTCAGATACTAGGGGAGCTAATACTGGGTAGATGAATGTCCTCATTTTCTCCAAACTCTTCTATCTACGGAAACACAATTAACGAATGAAAGCTATTTACTTCTCAAATAAAATAAAATAAAATAATTTAAAACATTTTTGTTTTGTCTTTTAACACTTCATCTTTACCTTTCATACACGTAGCCATAGTTTTAACTTAGTTATTTATCCAAGATTTCTCCGTTTTTTCTCCTATTCTCGTTCTTGCCGGAAATATGAAAGGTAAAAACCTTTGATCACCTCAGTAATTAGATTCCCTTAGGTTTTTTTCTAAAAAAACCACCTAATAATATGAAATTATTCTTTAAACTAATTAAAATAAGATTTTATTATCTCCACATGTTTTCTTAGACAAACTAGCTTATTCTTTTCGCCGCCTTTTCTTTTCACAATTTTAGGTTCTTTTTAATTTAAATAATTTTGTATCAGATTTCAATATATATTTTTTTATATATTGGGCACGTTGTTAATTAAATAATTCTTTTTAATATAAAAAAATCATATCCAAGGGATGGTTATTGAGTATTAATTCTACTATCTTGGTTATTGGTTCTCTATGCCCACGGTTTAATTTCCAATTCAGTGAGCAGCAACTGTTATCTCTTGTCCATATCCCACAGGCAGAGGAAATTCATGAGGCCTTGCGTTCTATGACAACCCCCAAGTTCATATGGTTATCAAGTGGGTTTTTTATCAAGCAAATTGGGAGGTTATTAAAGATTTTCTTTGTGCAGGTTTCTTAAAGATACTCTCGTTTCAGAGAGTTTTGAGTTAAAATTAAGCAAAGTTTTGGTTGGTTTTGATTTTGAAGATAGATTGATTTAATTTGGTTTATGCAATCACTTTTAAAAGTTATATCTAGCAAGATTGAAATTAAAATCTTAACGCCTATAATTTTTTTTATTAGACTGCAACTTCTTTTATAAAAATAAATAAATTTCCAAGATTGTAGTTAATTTCTAATATTGGGAATATTTCTGGTATGCAACACTCTAGGGATCTTGGCAACCATATATCTTGGATTTCCTATTCATTCTTTCAGGGTGTCAAGAAATTCCTGTAAGTATCTATTGGACAAGATCAAGAATAGAATGAGTTCATGGAAAGCTAAGACTTAATCTTTGGCGGGAAGGGTAACTTTGGTTCAAATTGTCTCCAACACAATTGCTAATTACACAATGCAATCGACCAAGCTTCCACTGTCAATATCCAAAAAGATTAACGTGGTTAATAGGGAATTCTCGTGAGGTTCAATAGAGGGCAGAAGGCAAGTACCATTGATTTGATGGGATAACGTTTGTCAACCGATATGTGCCGATGCCCGATGGTCTAAATATTCGCAGTACTAAGGATATGAATATAGCCTTGCTTGCAAAGTTGGAATGGAAATTGGAGGAAGGTGATCAAGGTCCCTGAGCGTGAATAATTCGATCAAAATATATGAAAGAGAGGTCTTTCTTACAATGGGCGAAGAAGTCAAGGGTTTCTCATACGTGGAGAAGTATATATATTGGACTAAAGAGATGGGGAAAAAAATGTTCTAAGACTTTATTTGGATAGATGACGAGATTGATTGTAATGAAATTAAAAATAATAAAAAAAATTATCGTAGTTATAATTAAAAAAAATTATTATAATTGTTGTTAAAAAAATTTAATAAAAAATTTATATTAAATGAATCTCATTAGAATTAACATTTGAATTCAATTAATAGTGTGATAAATTCACTCCCATCACATCAAAAGTGGGATTGAATCCAAATGAGCATTAAATTAATTTTTAATGGCCAAAAGACTGCCTCTTGGTAAGGGGATAAATTTTTGTCCGAGATCATTATCAATCCCGTGTCTGTTGAGGTGGAATGGAGCTCGGTAAGTGATCTTGTGGATGAGAAGGCGGTTGGGATGGTCCTAGCTGAATTTTTTACCTGCTAAGGTTGCTGATGTGTTGACGTTAATGACTTTGGATCTTGGAAAAGAGGACCAAGTTATATGGGGTGATTCTTCTAATGGCATGTTTTCGGTCAATTATGCTTATAGGCTTATCACTAATCCATTACATTCGAATTCTATGTGGGATAAGATCCGGAAACTAGATGTTCCTCCTCGAATCAAACATTGTATCTGATTAGCTGCTCATGATAGAATTCTAACTAGGGAGAATTGTTCTAAAGGAGGATTGGTAACACATCAAAGTGTCCTTGATGTGGTGGTGAGGTTGAAAGTATTTTACATATGCTTAGGGATTGCCAATCTTCAAGGACAATCTGGTCTAGGTGGCTGCATGGTTCTCTTATGGAGCAGTTTTGTGCCTTACCTTTGAGAGATTGGATTAGCTTTAATCGTAATATAAAGCGGTGTTTCTTGGCTTTCATGTTTTGGATGTTGGTATATTTGGAAGTATAAAAAAAAAGTTGTATTTGATGCTAATTTTGTGTGGCCTAGCTAGTAATGCAGTTAATTCGGTCATTGTTGCAATGAGTGATTACTTGTTGGTCAAACTGAAAACCTTTTAATATTAAAATTTATATTGGATGCGAAATGAATCTAAAAATACCACATCATTAAATAGTAAAACTTTTAAAAAATATTAATTTTTATGTATTTATTTTAAAAACTGATAATTATTCATTATATATATTTTTATCAAAGTTCTCGTCCCCATTGTCTGGCTTTTCTTCACTTTATAAAGGCTCAACTTGGGGGGAAAATTAATTTATGTTTGAAACCAACCATAGAGTCCACAGTTTCCATGGTTTTTGCCCCACATCCAAAGTCCAAACAATAGGAAATTAAGCAAAAAACAAATTAGTGGGTTGGAGCCTTGGGCTTCAAACTAGTTAATATATAATCAGTCTTGTTTGTTTTAACAAAACCGTGGCCACCGATCAGAGTTCAAAATCCGGAAGTGACAATGCTAGCCCTTTTCGTGTAAAAATTGAATTTTATCAAGGCTTAGCTTGATTAATAATTTTGTTATTTGTTTTTTTTGTTTCAAAAAATAAAAAATAAAAAATATCACCAAATAAAACTAAAAAAAAAAAAAAAAATCAATTGAGCTTGGACAGGGTTGAAACTTGAAGGGATATTGCTAATGCTTTGAATTTGAATTTGGGAAAACAGAAAAAGATAATATATCGATATTGGGTAAATAATAGTGCAAATTTAAAGTAAAGATTTCTAATGTTTTTTATTAATTCAAACTATTTCAATTTACACCTTTTCAGACTTTTTGAGGCTTCTCAAATAGAAAAACGATGAGATACCTGGTTTTACCCAACATTTTTTCTTTTTAAAGGAATTCTCCTTGTCGGGTGGAGAATCCAAAATTATTAATATCATATCGGGTTGTCGTTTTAATTTTTTGAAAAAAAAAAATGGTATAGTGGATATTAGTTATTTTAACATATTATTTTGAATTTTTTATTTAAAATAAATATATTATAAATATATATGAACTTTTATATAATAATACTATTAATAATATATAAAATAAATATGCAATATCTTGAAACACCAAATAAATAAGTTTAAAAATATAAAAAATGATAGCATCAATTTATAATTGTCATAACGGTTTTGAGATTACTAGACATATAATTTTGAGAAATAAAAGAAAATAGGGAAAATCACCACTAATTCTTTTTAAGATATGATAGGCCACCTAAAAGTTTATCTTTTTAAAAATCTATAAAAACAGTTTTAAAATTTATCAAAAAAATTTCGGTTTATGAAAAATCAAGTTAGATTCGGGAGTCGGTTATTAGTGGGGAAGGATTAGCAACCCATAGTGCCCATATATTGGTACCGCTTAATCATGTATTATTTTTTATGTTGGATGAAAGGGTTTTGTTTTGAAATTTAATAATAATTTCTTTTCAAAAAATTAATTTTATTAAAATTATTTATTTAAAGATATCGAGGAAATCTTTTAGTTAAAAATTATCTTAAAATTCTCCAACATCTAGATAGAACTTTAAAGATAACTATTTTGACTAATATTTATCACACATTCCTTGAAAATGAAAATAATATTCTGTGCATAAGATAATTGTTGGTGACTCTCCAATATCTAGGTAAAGTATCAAGAATTACTCCCCTCGAGATGCTATATTTGTTTTATTCCACATTTTTTTAATTAAACATTTTTTTATATGAAAATGCCAACGATGGTATTATCAAACAATAAATGATAATTAAAGGCATAAACATGCGAATTGAGTGCAATAAATAACAAATAAATGCATTAATAGATGTTATGCATGATGATGAAATGCAATTTTAAAATTAGGTTCTTAAATATAATGAGACTAACCTGACTCTTCAACATTTATATAGAGTTTAGGTGCGACTATTTATATTTAAGATCTCATTTTATATATATTTTTATTTGTTTAATCTTGATATTATTATGAGTTAAGGATTCGTGCGAATAACTTAGTGAAATAAAATTTCCTATATACCCCATTTTTTAGGTGGCATTCAGAAACATGTTACTTCACAAGAAGTTTTATACAAATCTTTGAATTTTAAGATGTTTTTGGGTATGGGCTTAAGTTGAGGATTTTAGGGTTTGAATGACCTTTCAGTTATGATTTGGGGTTACAAGTCGAATTTAGGGTTTGGGTTAAATTTAAGGTTTTTTTAGATTTTTTTTTTAAAGATTTAAAGTCTTATTTGATGGTTTTAAGATTTTAAGGTTTTAGGGTTTTTGATTTAGGGTTTTGAAGGTTTAAGATTTTAAGGTTTAGGGTTTCGAAGTTTAGGGTTTCAGATTTTAAGGTTTTGAGTTTTAGGATTTTGGATTTTAAGGTTTCAAGATTGAGTGTTTAGGGTTTTTGATTTTAGGCTTTTCAAATTTTAGGGTTTCAGGTTTTAATGGTGTAAGTTTTGGGGTTTTTTGAGTTTAGGTTTTGAGGTTTAGGGTTTAGGATTTTTTATTTATAAGGTTTTGGGTTTCATGATTTAGGATTTTGGATTTTGCGATTTGGATTTTAAAGTCTGAAGGGTTTGGATTTTAGGCTCTTCGATTTTAAGGTTTTGATTTCAGGGTTATGATTTAGAAATTTAGGGTTTTTGATTTTAGGGTTTCGAGGTTTAGGGTTTTGGATTTTGGGGTTTCAAATTTATGGTTTTGATATTAAACAAAAAAATACGAACATCTCCAAAAATTCCCAACATCTATGCTGACTTTCAAAACAAGTTTGGTTTTTATGATTTTCAAAAATTAGTTAAAATTTTTCATATATTTTCTTTTTTTATGAAAATTTATTATTATTATTATTATTATTATTATTATTATTATTATTATTATTGTTGTTGTTGTTGTTGTTGTTGTTGTTGTTGTTATTGTTGTTGTTATTTATTTGTTATTTGTTATTTATTTTTATTTTTATAAATGCCCAATATCTAAACGAAATTATTTTTAAAAGACAATTTTCATTCCCTCTATCATCTAAGTTGGGAAAATCCTTTTTCATTATTATTATATTTTCACTGTTTTTTTAATAAATACATTTTTTGGCATTTTTTATTTTGGTTATTATTTTTCTTTAATTTTTCAAAATTAAAAATTTCAAAAATTTTGAAATCATAATTATCAATATCCTATAATCTTTATCATAAATTTTAATAAAATTATCAAAAATTTTAACCGTATTTTTCATCATTTATTTTGTTTATTCGTTATTTTAAAATTTAAATTTATTATTTTATTTATTTTTGTCATTATTATATTTTTTTTACGTGTTCTAAATTAAAATATCAATAATAACACACCAAAAAATAAAAAAATAAAAATAAAAATATGGGAAAAATAAAAATAACAAAAAAATATCATTTTTGCACCAGTCAACGGCAAGCCAACATCAGTTAACAATGGTTAGTGTCGGTCAATGGTGGTTAATGCCTAATGGCTCAGCAACGGTCCAAAACTAGTTCAGTTGGACATGTCAACAAGGGAGCAAGTTAACAGGTCAGACGTGCAGACATCGGGTTGGATCCGGGTCTACATGCAGATCCTCCTTAACTTAAAATGATATCGTTTTGATATTTTTTTGAACTATTTATAAATATAAATCTTTTTTTTCTTATTTCATTTCAAACCCTTTTGTTTTATAAAAAAAAAAACTCTTACTCTTCAAAAGACCCAAAACTTTCCCAACCACCCAATTTTCGATGAGAGAGCTGTCGTTACTACCGTTGCTCTATCATCGGCACCGTCACCAGTCAACCTCCTTTTTTCACCAAAATTTCACCTATTGTTCTCCTCTAATTCCTTTTTCTATTTTCAACCTTTATTTTTCATGAATCTTGTCAGATCTCACTAGATCTGAACTCAAAGGCATTGACTTCTTTTTTTTTTCATCGTATTCCATCGTTCAATTTGGCCAAGATTTCAATTTGTTGTTTTCCTCTCCTTCCTCTCTTTTTTCACCATCGTCGATCACCCAAAAGAAGCTGCTACCGCCATCTTTCTTTTTTTTTTTCTTTTTCCCCTTTTTCTGGTATAATCGAATTTAACCCTCTGTTTTTTTTTCAAAGTGTTATGTGGCACTGGGTTCTGGAATAATGGGTTTTAGTTGGGGCTAGGTCCTAGGGTAGTAGCTAGTTTGTTGGGAGGTGATTTTAGGAGCTTCATGGGTCAGGTGGTTGGGTAGGATATGGGTATTAAGGTAGGTTATTTGGGGCAGGTGGTTCAGTGTCTCCCTATTTCTTTATTAATTAATGTTTAATATTTTATTAAATATTTAATTATAAAACTAAATAATAGAATAACAATGATAATAAGGTAATAACTAAAAATAAAACAATGGGTCTAGGCCTAAAAATAATGAACTTGGGCTCTGGACCTAACAAATCAAAATTAGACTTTAACCTAAAAATTTGAGCTCATAAATTTAAAACATTAAACCGAATGCCCAATTCATCGAATCTCGGATAAATTGATGTTTGCAGTTGTCCTTTTTTGTACATTTTTAGGAATCAAGAATAGGATAAATAAAATGACAACAATTTTGTCCGGAAACAATTTAAGGATTCTCCAAAAGGATTTTTTTGGTTTTGGTTTTTTTTTTGGTTTTGTTTTTGTTTTGTTTTATTGGTTTTAAGATTTGGGATTGAACCATGAGTCAAGTGATTAAGAATGATCGAGACAACACCGTAAGTTAAGTAATTAAAGAATAACCAAGACAACATCGCAAGTCAGAAAATAAAGAATGAGCGAGACAATACCACTAGTCGAATAATTAAAGAATGACTGGGACAATATTGTAAGTCAAAAAATAAAGAATAACTAGGACAACACCACAAGTCGAATAAAATGATTGCTAATCTGGATTTACATGCCAACTAAACTGGGCTTAAATTTTTACTTAGGTGCTAACTAAGTTGGGCTTAAAACCTTTTCATGGTATGCTGAATAATCTAAAATTAAAATTTCACTGGGTGTCAGGTAAACTGGGCTTAAATTTTCATTAGGTGGCAACTAATCTAGGCTTAAAATTAGGTGCCAACTAAGCTAGGCTTAAAGTTTCATTCGATGTTAGATAATCTGGGCTTAAACCTTTCCTTGGGTGCCAAATAAACTGGGCTTAAAATTTCATTGGGTACTAGCTAAGCTGGGCTTACATTTTCATTGGGTGCCAGCTATGGGCTTAAAATAGGGTGCCAACTAAGCCTTTTCTTGGGTGCCAGGTAAACTGAGCTTAAAATTTCATTAGGTGCCAGCTAAGTTGAGCTTAAAATTAGGTGCCGACTAAACTAAGCTTAAAATCTCATTGGGTTTCAAATAATATAGGCTTAAACCTTTCCTTGGGTACCAGATAAACTGAGCTTAAAATTTCATTACATGCCAATTAAGCTAGGCAATTTTCATTGGGTGCTAGCTAATTTGGGCTTAAAATTGGATGTCAGCAAAGCTAGGCTTAAAATCTTATTAGGTACCACATAATTTAGGCTAAAACCTTTCTTTGGGTGCTAGGTAAACTGGGTTTAAAATTTCATTAAGTACTAGCTAAGCTAGGCTTAAAATCTCATGGGGTGCCTAATAATTTAGGCTTAAACCTTTCCTTGGATGCCAGGTAAACTTGGCTTAAAATTTTATTGAGTGCTAGGTAAGTTGGGCTTAAAATCCTTTTATGGTGTGCCAAATAAATTGGGCTTAAATTTTTATGTAAACTTGAATTTTTTTAAGGAACTGCTAATTCCTATTAGAAATGAAAGAAGTGAAAAATCTCTCTTAATGGATTGGATGATTTTGCTCTTAGAGATTCTTGTTGATTTAAAAAGAATGCACCACTTAAAGGAGATAATATAGATGTAAACTTTTTTAGCTAATTTGAGCTTATGTGCCAACTAATTTGGGTTTAAGTGCCAACTAAACTAGACTTATGTGCCAGCTAATTTAGGCTTACGCACCAGCTAAACTGGGCTTAAGACTCCATTGGCGTCGATAGTCTAGATTTAAAACTTCATTGTTAGCAGACAATTTGAGCTTAACTTTTTATTAATATCAGTTAAACTAGGCTTAAAACTTCATTGGTGCTAGATAATCTAAGTTCACATGCTAGCTACACTGGGTTTAAGACTTCATTAGTGCCAAATAATCTAGGTTTATGTGCTAGCTATACTTGGCTTGAATTTTTTTAAATTTGACAATCCCTATCAAAAATGAAAAATGTGAGAATTTTCTTTCCAAATGGATTAAATGGTTATGTAAAGGGGGATTTCTAACTCAAAATGGGTTTCAACACTTGAAGGTAATAAAAAAGGCATATAATTTTTCATGTAAGCTCACAGATGAAACACAAGCTTTTTTAAAAACATGAATTCCTTGAAAACCAAACAAATTCAACATTTTCCTTAGTTTCTAAATACGACATTTTGATATATGTCAAGGTTCATTGTAAAGGCTCGAGATTTTGAAAGGTTATTCAGAAATAGACAAAAATTAAGATTTCGAAATCAACTCATCTTAGACTTCTAGGACTTTAATATTTTGAATCTTTCAAAAAGGTTTAGCTTACCTTTGTTCAGCATCCACAACATTTAGCATTATGAGTGGCCTTCAAGGTTTGCTTTAGACTATCCTTTTTAGGGTTTTCACCTTAGAGCCACTTTTATTTCTATTTTTTTCCTTATTTTTTATTTTTTTATTAACACACCATGCACTTAAAAAATTCAAATCTAATCCAAAAGAGGAAAATAATTTTTCTAAAAGGGGTTAATGATCCAAAAAGAAAATTATGTAATAAAGAGGGACTCAAAAGATTCATGGTCATTTTTTCAAAAGAAACTTTTTAATTTTAAGCCTTCATGCTTGATCCAATATAGACTATTCAAAGGTTATAACGTAAGTTAAGGTTCGAGGTTATTAAAGAAAAAGATAGAAAGGCCTAAAACAAGTATTTAAGGGTATCTGAAATCGAGGATCATTTTTCCATTTGAAAGATACACTCTAAGGTATATTCCTTTTTATTTTTTTATGCTTTTCACCCATTCATTTCTTTTCTTTTTCCTTATTTCATTCTTCTTTTCTTTCTTTTTTTCCATTCTTTTTTTTTCGAGTGGATTCAAAACTTTTGTGAACTTTTATATTGGGCTTTTGCCCTATCATATAAGATTTCATTTGAATGCCCCCATTCTTAACCCCTAAATGTATTCCTTTTTGCTTCCTAGTGTGGAGGGTGATCCTTAGTGAAGGTTTTTTTGAAAGAATTCAATCGGGCTCAAAGGGATAATAAGAAAATATTTCTACCTTTGTGAATGGATAATGAAAGATGACCATTTGTCATTTCAAGCATAAACACTTAAATTGAAGAGTAGTTCCTTTTAGAAAAATGAAATTGAAGAAAGGTTTTCATTTCAAAAGTTTTTTTTTTGTTTTTTCTATTTTGGGCATTTTCCTTGTCATTTTTTTCAAAACTTTGAATTTATCAGGACTTTATTTGGATTTATTTGAATTTCTTAAATGTATGATGTCAATACTATTTTTCTTTTCTTTTTTCTCTTTCTTTTTTTTTCATTTTTTTTTTTGGTTTTCTTACATGCCCCTCATGACTTATACCTAAATTCATTTTACTAATAATGTGTTTCACGGAAGATGCCCCATTTTAGCAAACTATAATGAAAGTTATTACAAAAAAAGGGTTATGTGGAATGAGTGAGAAATGGTCATATGGAATGAACTTGTTTGAGGTACCAAATGATCCATGTCACTTTATTAAAAAGAGAATGAATGGGTTGATCATTGTTCAAATTGTCTTAAGGGTAATGAGATTTTTCTTTTCTGAACAACATGACACCGAGATACATAGGTCAAGCCAATTTTGGGGTGAAGAGCTAAAAGGTAGGTAAGTTTCATGATTAATGGGCCCTTGAAACACATGGGCTAGGCTATTTTTTTTTAGTAAATAAGTTGAAAGATTGGTAAATATAAGCAACATGCCTTGAAAACACATGAGCTAGGCCAATTTTTGGGTAAAGGACTTAAAGGTTGGTAAGTCTACGGTCATTTTATAGGACTTAGGGCAGCTTTGATTTTGAAAAATTTTTCAAACTTTAACATAACAATGACACATCAAATTACCGCATTTGAATTCTTAAAAATGTCTTGTATACTTGATTTTCTAAGAATTGCATTTTCTTTTCATTGGCTATTTCATTGTTCATTTCCTTGGAAAAGAATATCACTCTTTGATATCATAATATTATCAAGTAAAAATAAGGTTCACAAATTCAAATTCAATGTTGTTGAAAGGTTATGACTGATAAAATGGAGTCAACTAGATGATTTAAGAAAGTTGTTAGTCAGGCATTTAGGAAATTCCTAACAGTGATCGCCAACTCAGCTTAAATTTAAAACTTTCTTTTTTTTTGTTTTTTCCTCTCTTTTTTTCTTTTTTTAGGCATTTCTCTTTCTATAGCCTCATTATTTAGCTACGTGGAGCTTTATTCCAATCTAATCTTTTTCTTTCCTTTTATTTCAGAGAAAATCTACAATATCCAAAATGAAATGAAAGAATTCAAATGATAATATAACCATAAAACACTGTGATGTATAATGTTCACTCTTGGAATTCAGACATTCAAACTTGACCTAAAAATTTACATTCGTAGTGGTACTCTTGAGATGACATTAAAGCTTACAAACAAAGGTTCCCCACTTGATGATTTAATTTTAGCATCATTGACTTGCAACTTTTCCACTATCAATAATTAAAATCACTAATCAATTCTTTAAATTTTATGGGATCTGCATCAACCAAAGCTTGAACTGTATCTTTGAAGGTACTACAATCTTTTATGAAATACCCTTTAACCTCATCATAGAATTCATATTTAGTATTTGGATCATACCACTTCAGGTAGGGAAGTTTTCTAGGTCTTGCAAGAATAACAGAAATCATAAGATTTTTAACAAGTAAAAAGCTCAACATAAGTTATTGGGAGTGGATAATACATCTTGACCCTTTTTCTCTCATGATTTTGTGAATGGCTTGAGTTAATCTCTTGTTCAATGCGTGTTTGTGAAGAATGAACTAGAACAAGGGGATAAAATGATCGAGGAAATTTATCAACCAAAAATGCCAGTTGGGAACAATACGGTGACCATTGGGAATAGTCATTCCCCAAGCCTTCTTGTATTATGGTGAGGTTTCTCTCATTTCACCTTTTAACAATTATCTCTTGTCGATATCTATAAGAAATATTCCCTTGCTTTTTATTAGGAATTTTCACATTAGCCTCCATAATTCTTTCTCTTTTTATCTCATCCTTAATTTTGCCAACAGCAAATAATAAATCTGTGAACTCTGACAAATATTGTTGATCAACTTATCCTAATACAAAAAAAGAAAGGTATCCACAAACAAGTATTTCAGTTCCCTATTGGTAAGAGGTGGTCGTACTACGATGCCATCTCTTTCTATCTAACAACATATTCTTTATAGCTCTTATTGGGGCTTTTTCTCATATTTTGAAAGGTTAATTGGTTTGAAGCCAACTCTAACATAAACTGGTATTGCTTCAAGAATGCTAACAATAAATCCATCCAAGTATGAATTTAGTTACTCTTTAGACTATAATACTAATAGCTATTGCCCTGTCACCGGCATACCTAACTATTTTATGATAGTATTAAGCTAAGTGTGTCTTAGGACATATAGTTTCATTATATTTTTTAAATGTCGAAACCTTGAACTTGAGTAGAATAACCACATCTAATACTAGTTGGGATTTCTTTGCATCACAAGATTCATCCCTACCTTCAGTAGCTCAAATTTTTTCTTCTAAGAGATTATACCTTTTTTGTTCATTTAGATTCCCTGGCTCCTCCCTCATGGGTCATAAGCTAGGTTATTCAGGTTGATCATTTCCTTAAGCAAAAAGTCTCCTAATAATCTTCTTCAGCTCTCCTTTTCAAATAAAATTTTCTCTAGATCTATAGAAGAAATTGTAGGGATTATTTTCGAATAAATTCATTCTTTTAGAGCACATAAAAATTACTTTATATTGAATGAATACATAAACAGATGAATGAATGAATGAATTCATAAATGACAAAGCTCTTTAGTGAAAAGTATGCAAATTGGCAAAAGAGCGAGAATGAAAGATAAACCATAATTCACACATCTAAGTTTAATAGATAATGTCATGTCAACATAAAAAAACTATTTTCAAATAGAAGAAATTCATAAAGCATTTTATTTTCCAAACAACCTATCATTTGAAGACCTTTTTTAAACAAAAGTCCCATCCATATTCATCATCTTACCATCCTCTTCTCATTATTCATAGATCTTTTAATCCCCTATTGTAATTGGATTGAACCCTTTCGCATCTATGAGTGATAGCATCTTATGTTTGAAACCCTCACAATTCTCAATGGAATGCCCCATATTCCCACCATGGTATTCATATCTTACATTTGGGTCAAAATATTTTAGGTACGGAGGCTTTAAAGGCTTTGAAGGCATGGAGACAATAAAAGTGTCTATCAAATAGAATGGAAAAAAGTTTCCATATAAAATGGAGAAAAGATCTAACTATTTCTTTTTCTTAGGTAATTTTCGGATAACAAGTTGATTAGGAATCCTAGGATTTGGCAGTGGTGCAAAGGTTTAAACTTGAGCAATTGATTGAATAAGTGGTTAAGGAATGAAAGGCTAAAGATTTTAGTTCAAATATGGACTTTTCAGAGATTGTATAAAAGTTTTGGGGCTTGATTGTAGATGATTTGGAAATGTGGCTGAAAACAGTCATGAGAAATATTTGAATGCAAGTTTGAGCTTGATATAATTTGTGAAGGTTGCACAAAACTTGTTAACCCTAGTGAGAATCAGATGATCATGACTCAATGAATTTATATGACTCACTTGGGCTAAAATTGGTAAAGACTATTGAGAATGCATCAAAATAAATTTCTTGAGTCTATTCATGATCTTAGTCAACTCAATGAGCTGTTTTGTCACCTCTCGAATGTTATGACCAAGCTCCTCTTGATTTTGTTCTAACATACTAATTTGGGCCTCAAATTGATCTTCCATATCTTTTGCTTCTTATACCTACTAACAAAAATATTATTTCAAGGGTTTAATACCAACAATGCTTATGCTATTATTCATGTTGAATGAATGACACAATTCTTAATTTGCATGTGACATGTCTATGAATGTTTAAATATGATAATTATGCAAAGATATATACAAAAATGGAATAACCTAAAAATATACAAACCAACTTAATGATGAATGGAATGACTAAATTCCAAAAAGAAAAACAAACTTCTTACTTATCCTAAATCTTTTGTTTTTCATTTTTTGCCTTTTTTTTTATTTAACTTTATTTGTACTATTATTACCCTTAAACACAAACTATATTAAAGTGCCCCACATATCCTAATTTGGGTAATTTTTATGAAAGAAAAAAAGGTATGGCTTTGGACTTCTAACTAGCTGTTTGGATCCCACCACACCTTTAGTGTGGTGTGATTAAGCTTATTGTGTCTCCAGTTGAATCCAAACACCAACTTAGTGAGATTAAGTTAGTATAAATTTCTCATTAAATTTTTTTTTCAATCATAGCTACAATAACTTTTATTTTTCACTCATAGCTATAGTAAATTTTATTATTGTTTTTAATCTCACCACCTATCTAAATGGAGCCTAAATAATTTTTACAAAGGTCGACACTACTAATGGTTCCATGAGAACTCTATTTTTTTTTTCTTGTCGATGTTTGGCCTAAAACAAATATCCCCTCTTAAAATTTAACATCTATATAATGCAAGCAACAAAATCAAATATAAAAATAAAATAAAATGAGTCAATAATTCAAAACAAATAAGTAATAAAAGCAATATAGCAACTATATAATGTAAACACCTTATTTTATCTCGGGTTATTTTTTAATCTTGAATTAGTTTGAATTAGGTTTTAGACCTAACCTATTTGGATTTGGCTTTATCATTTGAGTATTAGGCTCATATTATATTTTCGACTTAAAACAAGCCCATTTGTTTTATATTCTTACTTTTATCATCATTCTAAAAAAAAAAAGAAAGAGATAAAACAAATAATAAGATTTGATGGATTAACTTTTTTAAATATAATTGCTCATTGAAATTAAAATTTAAATTAAAAGGGATAGGATGCTCAGTTTTTGAACTAAAATCCTATCTTTATCATCTTTATTTAAACTATTATGCAGACCACCAAAAAGGGGTAGAGAGCAATTACGCAAAAAAATTAAAAAAAAAAACACAAAAAACTTAAAAGAGAAAAATATAGAGAGAAAATCACCAAAATACCCCTTCATCCCACTACCATCTCCGTCGGAGCTCCACCTTATTATCTCATTACCATTTCTTCATCTATACCAAAACACCATCAATACCAACCATGAATTTTAGCCTCAGATAGTGATCGAAAACCACTAAGCTACTCACATACTGCCATTGCCATAATCATCAACATGAGCTAACAAAATTAATCCCATCAAAAAACAGAAACGATCAAGGTTACAACAATTTCAAAAAAAAAAAAAACAACCAACGATCAATTCCAAAATCACCAACTTTCTGATACCACTAAGAGCTTGCCTCTATTCCTATTCAATGCAAATTGACAAAAGCGATCGTGTAAAGCTTGATAACAGAAGAACCACCATTAGTAGCCAGTAAACAAACCAAACCCACAACCACCCAACCATCGACACTCTCCCCAGCCAAAATTCATAGCCAATTGAATTATAACCTCCCCATTTGTCACCTTCTTAAACAATTAACAACAACTCATCTACAAGCAACATACAAACTAAACCCAAAAAGCTAATAAATCAACAGCCAACCCAATAACCTAAAAAAAGAACCCAGCTTTATCATCCTAACAAAAAAGCCCACATTAATAAATAGAGAACAAGGATAAGCCAATTATCAACCACACGTTGATAGTGGAAGCACCAATCCTCACCGATAGTTGATCATGTCATTATCATTATCGACCTCTCACCAAATAGCCATCTCCTATCAATAAAAATTTAGAAACAAAAGCCAACACAAAGAAATCAAAGCAAATCAAAAATAGAAAAGAAGAATACAACTAAAAATGGAAATGAGATTTTTCTTGATTTTCATTTAAAGCTTTTCTAAGGATTTTAGGTTATAAAGTATAGTGAAAATATAGCTAATAGCAAGGTGAAGAACATACCTGGGGATGGTAGCAATAGGAACGATAGAATAGAATAACTTAAGGTTTTGAATTCACGATTATCAAGACCCAATCTATAGAGTTGGAGGCATTTTCATGAAAAGCTAACAGCATCATAAAAAAGAGGAAACCAAGAGGAAGCAACTAGTGTAATTTGAGCCTCAACGACGATTGGTCAACAGAGAAAGACGACGACATGTGATGATGTTGCCATCAGAATCTAAAAACCAATTGGTGTTCTTGATTTTTTAGTTTCTGGGTAAAATCATTTAAAGAGAAAGAGCTAGAAAAGAAATGTGAGAGAGAGTGTGAAGAACTTGAAAAGTAGAGAGAAAGGCTCGAAATGAGGCTTTTGTAGTCTTCCAAAATAGCGCTGGTTTGGCATTAAAAGAAACCTTTTCCTCTAACCCACCAAGTAGATCCGTGCGTCAACCAACGGGCAAGCCAACTCGATCACAACCCACTCTACAAATCTACATCCTTTGAGTTGCCAAGCCAAGCGAAGTTCATTCTTATAGCCAAGCTCCTCCTTGAGTAGAGTTGAGCTAGATTTTTTTGGGTAATATTTTGTTTTATTTTTTTGGTGAAATTTTTTAAAAAATAAAAATAAAAATATTTTCAAAGAATGATGACAATTTTAGAATACCAATAAAATAATATTTCAAAAAAGAGTTTTAAGGAAAAGTGAAAAGTATCAATTTTTTTTAGAAAATAAAAATTTTTTAAAAATATATTCCAAAAGAAATGTTTTTAGGAAAAAGTTGAAAGTATCAATTTTTTCTTAAATAAAAGCATTAAATTTAAAAAAAAAATAAAAAATAAGAAAGGAAATCTTAGAAAAAAGTTAAAATATTAACTTTTCCTTAAAAATTTTTTAAATGTTAAATAATCCAATGAAGAAACCTCTATAAGATAAATAGTAGTTTTTTGTATACTCTTGAGGTGAGAAAAGTTTTTTAATTTTTTGCCAAAAGTATTGGAGTCAATTAAAAATAATTTTCAATAATAAATTATCTGGTAAGATTTTTAAAGTTCAATGGATAACACAAAATCAAGCTATTATAATCATTTGATAGGCATTATAGGGGCACTATAACCTTCTTCACATGTAATCGTACTCCCAGACCTTGTTTTGATTTTATAGATATTGAACCTGCCATTTAAAGGTACTTGAGTCAAACTTAGAATTTATCTTTAAAACGAGATATATTCAGTTAGGTGGTCAATCGCACCTAAAAAAAAGATTAATGGTGACTCATTAAGCAATATCTAGCTATAGGTTCATAGACCTATACACTGTGACATATAATAATATATATATATATATAGTGTTCTAACTTTTAGTAATTTTTTAAAAAAGTGGCATGGCTCTATCCTAGGTAAGCTTCCTATAGCTCTCAATATGTCAGGTTGTGATTTATTGATCTAAAGATTCTCAAATTAATCTTACATCATCGTCTATTATAGACTAATAAGGCACACCAATCCTTATCCATTATAGGCCATAAATAGAAAGGGTTTGATCTCAATAGAGGTGTTTTGCTAGCAAATACGAAGGTTATCACTTCATGAAAGTAGAGTTACTTCACTTTCTTTTAAAAAGGATAAAGCTCAAGTTTAGAGCTCATGCATGTAAATGCATATTAAAAAGTGTGCAAAGTAACATATGAATCAAAATAACATAAACAAATCATAAGTACAAAATAAAAACAAAGTAATAATTAACATGCAATTTATTTTATTTATTAACTTATATATTTTTTGAAAAACTAAAATAAAGGGAATTAAATTAAATATAAAATAGAACCAATTAAATCCAACAATTGTTAATAAAAAATGATTAAAATTTTTGGTCTGACTCTTAAAATGTCTCTGGTAGAGTCGCTAAGTTGTTATAATAGTTTTGAGACCACTAGACATAAAATTTTTAGGAATCGAGAAAAATAAAAGGAGTCACCACTTATCATTTTTTAGGGTGTGATGGGCCACCCAAAAGTTTATCTTTTTAATAATCTATAAAAATGAGTTTAAAGTTTATCAAAAATATAAATTTTGGTCTATAGAAAGCTAGGTTGGATTCAAGAGTCTGTTACTTGTGGGGAAAGATTAACAACCCTACAATGCCCATAAATTGGTACCATTTAATCATGCAATATTTTTGGTGTTGGATGAAAGGGTTTTGTTTTGAAATTTAATAAGAATTCCCTTTTTAAAAAATTAATTTTATTAAAATTTTTTATTTAGAAATATCGAGGAAATCTTTAAGTTAAAGAATTATATTAAAATTCTCCAACATCTAGACAGAACTTTAAAGATAACTCTTTTGACTAATATTTACCATGACATTCCTTGAAAATGAAAATAACATTCTTTGTAGAAGATAATTATTGGTAACTCTCCAACATCTAGGCAAAGTACCAAGAATTATTCCCTTTAGGATGTTATTTTTGTTTTATTCCATATTTTTTAATTAAGCACTTTTTTTATGTGAAGATGCCAATGATGGTTTTATCAAACAACAAACGATAACTAAAGGCATAAACATGTGAATTGAGTGCAATCAATAACAAATAGATGCATTAATAGATGTTATGCATGATGATGAAATGCAATTTTAAAATTGGGTTCTTAAATATACTAAGACCACCTGACTCCCTAACATTTAGGCAGAGTTTGGGTGTGACTATTTATATTTAAGATCCCATTTTATATATTTTTATTTGTTTAATCTTGATATTATTATGAGTTAAGGATTCATGCAAATAACTTAGTGAAATAAAATTTCTTAAATACATCATCTTCTAGGTGATATTTGGGAACAAATTACTTCACGAGAAGTTTTTATATAAATCTTTAAATTTTAAGATGGTTTTGGATGTGAACTTAAGTCGAGGTTTTTAGGGTTGGAATGACCTTTGGGTGATGATTTGGGGTTGCAAGTCAAATTTAGGTTTTGGGTTAAATTTAAGGTCTTGGTGGATATTTTTAAAGATTTAAGGTCTCATTTGAGGGTTTCGAGGTTTTAAGGTTTAGAGTTTTCAATTTTAAGGTTTCGAGGGTTTAGGATTTAGAAGTTTAAGGTTTTGATTTTAAGGTTTACGGTTTCGAAGTTTAGGACTTTGAATTTTAAGATTTTGAGTTTTGAAATTTTAGATTTTTAAGGCTTCGAGATTTAGGGTTTAGGGTTTTTGATTTTAAGGTTTTCAAATTTCAAGGTTTCAGGTTTTGAGGGTGTAAGTTTTGGGTTTTTTTTAGTTTAGGTTTTGAGGTTTTAAAATTTTGAGGTTTAAAGTTTGGATTTGTTATTTATAGGGTTTAGAGTCTCGAGGTTTAAGGTTTTGAATTTTGGGGTTTAGATTTTCGGGTCCGAAGGGTTTAGATTTTAGGCTCTTTGATTTCAAGATTTTGATTTCAGCTTTTAAGGTTTAAAAGTTTAGGGTTTTGGATTTTGGATTTAAGGTTTTGATTTTAGGGTTTCAAATTTATGGTTTTAAGGCTTTCAATTAAACAAAAAAAAAAACACGAACATCTTTACAAATCTCCAACATTTAGCTAGATTTCGAAGCAAGTTTGATTTTTATGATTCTCGAAAATTAGTTAAAATTTTTTCATATATTTTATTTTTTTTATGAAAATTTAGTATTATTATTATTTTTTATTTTTATTTTTATTTTTATAATTTCCCAACATATACGCAGAATTATTTTTAAAAGATGATTTTTATTCCCTCTATCAATTAGGCAGGAAAAATCATTTTTTATTATTATTCTATTTTCATTATATATTTTTTTAATAAGTACATTTTTTAGCATTATTTATTTTGGTTGTTATTCTTCTATATTTTCAATTTTAAAATTTTCAAAAGTTTTGAAATCATAATTATCAATATTTTATAAGGTTTATCATAAATTTTAATAAAATTATCAAAAAATTTAACCATATTTTTCATTGTTTATTTTTATTTATTTGTTATTATAAAATTTATATTTATTATTTTATTTTATTTTTTGTCATTATTATATTTGTTTTACATGTCTTGAATTAAAATATCATAACAACACACTAAAAAATAAAAAAATAAAAAAAAATATTGGAAAAAATAAAAATAACAAAAAGTACCAATTTTGCATCGATCAATGATGAGTTAACATTGTTTAATGGTGATCAGCATCGGTTAACAGTGGTTAATGCCCGATGATTCAGCAATATTTCAAAATTGATTCAGTTGGACTTGTTAACGGGGGATCGGGTCAACAAGTCGAATGCACGGACCTAATGTCGGATTCGGATCCATGTACGAATCCTCTTTGACTTGAAATGATGTCATTTTGATTTTTTTTGAAACTGTTATAAATATCAAACTTTTTTTTCTTATTTCATTTCAAACCCTTTATTTTACAAAAAAAAAAAACTTTTCTTCTTCAAAAAACCCAAAAACTCTCATAACCACCCAGTTTTTAACGAGAAAGCCACTGCCTTATCGCCAGTACCGTCACCAGCTGGCTTCCTTTCTCTACCAAAATTTCACCAATTGTTCTCTTCTCCTTCCTCTTTTTATTTTTGGCTTTTATTTTTCATGAATCTTGTCAAATCTCCCTATATTTGAGCTCAAAGGTCACGGCTTCTTATCTTTTTTTCACTGTATTCCATCATTTGATTTGACCAAGATTTCAATATGTTGTTCTCCTCTCCTTCCTCTCATTTTCCACTGTCATCGATCACCTAAAGGAAGTCGCAATGGTTGCCACCTTTTTTTTTTCTTTTCTTTTTCTCCCTCATTTTTTTTGGTACCACTGAATCTAACCCTCTATTTTCTTTTTAAAGTGTTACGCGGCATTGGGTTCTTGGGTAATGGGTCTTGGCTTAGGCTAGGTACTGAGGTAATGGCTGGTTTGTTATAAGGTGTTTTTTAGGAGCTTCAAGAGGCAAGTGGTTAGGTAGGATATTTGGGTCTCAAGGTAGATTGTTTGGGGTAGGTGGTTTAGTCTATTTTTTTTTAAAATTAATTAATATTTAATATTTTATTTAATATTTAATTATAAAAATAAATAATAAAATAACAATAATAATAAGGTAATAACTAAAAATAAAAATAAAAGTAAAAATAAAACAGTGGGCCTAGGCTAAAAAATAATGAACTTTGACTTTGAGCCTAAAAAATCAAAATCAAGCTTCAGCCCATAAAACTAGAGCCCGTAAATTTAAACCATTAAACTGAAAGCCCAATTCATCAAATCCTAGACAATTTTGGTGTCTACAATGATGATATTTTTAAATATTTAATCTAATCATATAATATTTAAATGGATATTTTTATGTAATAATATATTAACATAAAAAAGGAGATGAAAAATAAAATAACATATAAAGAACAAAGAGATGAAAAAGAAAATAACTTTGGCTTTAGGATTCTTAAATCTTAAAGAAGAACTATAGTTACTTTTTTTTTTTTTTTTGGAAAAGAATGAAATATTTATTATACATAAACTTTTGGTTTGAAAAACAAAGAGTACAAAAATTGTTCTAAAAAAATATGAAGATGCAACTCAAGTTTCAATTTTTAAGGATTTTATTTTGTTCTTTAATTTTTATTAGGTTAAAAATAGTAAAAAAAATTTAAGTCACAAAATTGCAAATCATGGGTCATGGCTACACATTGGCTGAAAATAGTTAATTTACCAAAATTCATTAAAACAAGCTAAAATCAACAAAAACAATTAGAATTATTCAATATCAAGTTCGATATAAAAAATAACCTCTAAATATACCATGATTTGATATAATTAAAATGTATCGATCAGTATGGTAAGTACTAAAACAATATTAAAGAATCACATTTTTTTTATGAAACTAATTCTATAATAGATAAAATGTACACAATGTTGGTGGCATGTTTTTAGGATCATAAGAACTAGGTTGCTTTGAATGTTGCATATGATTATAATTTAATGAAGCATTAATAAGGTGCATTGAATCTCCTACATAATTTATTATTATTATTAAAAAAAAAAAACAAAATTTAAGAAGAATTAAAAAAAATACTAAGTGTCAAGATCAAACTTTACTTTAGTATTACAGGTATTGATCTTTTAAGAAAGATGAAACCATTTGAACTAAATTTCAATTTTACATAACTTATTATTTGTTTTTTTTTATTTTTTTTATTATCGATTGTTGATTAGGCACATTTTTCGGACAAAAAAATAGAGAAAAGAATAAGCACAATTTGGTGCATTGGATCAGCTTAGGTAAGTGGGCCGTGGTCCATTTCACAATCAATTTAGGTGAAGCACATTTTTAACCACCAACTGCCGATTGACTACTTGATACACATGAAATTTCAAACTTTTGCTTGGCATTGAGAGGAAGAAAATAGAGAAAAAATTAATTTAATAATCAATTAATTTCATATATACATATATATACATTTATATATTTATGCCCTCTATTATCGAAGGGTCAGGTTTAGGTATAGGTATTAATAGATGTTTTCAATTAGGGTGAATGGAAGATATAAAGTAAAAGGATATTTATATATATTACAATAATAAATTCAAAGAGGTACTTTTTAAAAATTTTATTATTTAAATCATTAATATAAATCTTCTTAAAAAGAGTAACAACGGTTAAGTCAAGTTTAAATTATTATTATACAAATAAAGTATTTTATTTCTCTAATAATGGTGGTAAGGAATTGTAAATGGGCGAGTCTTTTTTTCTTTCTTTGATCATTAATGCAATTAAATAACTATAATAATTAATTTTGACGATCCAAGTAATTAAACTGAACTTGGTTTTGATAATGAAGTAAGCCCAGTTTACTATCATGTCTGAGCCCAAAGCTTTTTTACTGAGTGCCTCAAAAATAAAGAAAGAAAAATACGTATGAACTCAACCCATTTCTAAAACAATATTCTTAGCCACCATTTTCTTTTTAATCTGGTAATAACTAATTATAAATCGAGGCAAACAATTAAATCATAATAAAATGGCCAAAGAGAAAGCATAACAATTAATGTACTTATACTATTCCTCTATATTTATCCAAAAAGAAAAAAAAATGTTATTCTTCCATAAACTAATTTGGTGGAAGAAAAATCAAGTGACGTTTAATATTTATTACTTGTAAAAAAAAATATAGTTAAAACTAAAACAGAAGAATAAATAACGGGATGCAATCGTTTTGGTTTCAAAGTTTCAAAAACAATTTATTGGTCTCTATACTTCCAACATTGTAACGATATGATTTTTCTGTTCATTTTTTCGTTAATTTTTAGGTTAAGAATTAATTAGAATTTTATTAATTGTATATCTTACTCATAATTAGGGGTGTAAATGATATATTAGTACTTGCAAGTTACTTGGGTTTGATTTGAATAAAACTCAAATTCAATTCGATTATTATCGAGTCGAGTTCGAGCTCGAGTAGCTCGACTTATCGATTGAGTTGAATTCGAGTATTTTTATACTCGATTTGAGTAACTTGCAAGCTTAATTGAGTTTTTATATTTAATTTTTTTTATTATTTTAATTAATAAAATATCTTGAATTCGAGTTCGAGCTCGAGAACAAATAATCTAACTCTTATCAAATATAAAAATCGAGCTTATTTTAACATATTAATCGAGTTTAATTGAGTGAGTTTGAGTAACTTGATTTCGATCACGAATCGAGTTCGAGCTAAAAAAATAAAATTCAATCAAGTTTGAATCGAGTATCGAGCCTCGAGTTGAGAGCCAAGCTCGAGCTCGAAATTCTCACTGTATCACTCGATTCGATTCCATTACACTCCTACTCATGATTGACATGTTTCAATTGACTTGTAAAAAGGTTTTTTTTTTTTTTATTTCTTTTAACTTTCTCTCCACTTTATCAATATTTTTCTTTTATATTTTTATTTAATTATTTTCTTTCCCTTTTTTTATCCTTTCTCCACCAGTTAATCAAAGTTAACTAGCATAGGTCAACATTCTGGTCTTGCCAATTTTAAGCGTGTCGACTGGAGCCGAATTGGCCCTCTCTGCAACTATTTCATCCCAGGGAAAGAAATTGGCTAAGTGAAACTCAATCTCTCCCCCTTTTGTCTGGTCACTTTGGAAGGGGTCGATCTGCTTTAACTGGTCGCCATGGCATTGGTTGGACTGGATCCAGCCAATAGTGGTGCTGTCTGGCTCTTGGTTGATGGGGGAAAGGGTGAGAAGAGAAGAAGGAAGAAAAAAAAATTAAATATAAAAATAAAATATTTAAGAAAAAAATAAATTTTTTATCTTTCCAATATATTTATAAAATATAATAATTTAAAATAACTTAATTTTTTCTATAAAAATTATTTTTAGAAATAAATAAGTTTTTACATTTACATTTTTTATTTTACATAAAAAATTAACTAATTTAATCTATAATTTTAAAAATAATTAGTATTTATTTTATTCTAATATGATTTATTATTGAAATATATATTTCTTTTTTAAATAAAAAACATATTTTTAAAAAATTAAGATTAAATTAAAAATTCCTAAAAAAGTAATTGGTTTAATTTATAATATTGAAACCCATTAATATTTATTTTTTTATTATAGTATGATACATTAGTAAAATAGATTTTTTTCTTTCTTAAATAGAAAAAAAAATTTTAAGCAATTAAATTAAATAAAAGTTTTTAGCATAGCAATTATGTGTACATCATCAAACAAGTGTGTGACAAATGTGTAACATATTAGCTTAATTTATCATTACATTTAGTGTTCTTTAATAGTAGTTTTATCCAAAACACTTTTTGTTAAAATGCTTTTTCTTGTCTTCTATTCAATAAATTTTTTTAATTTTTTTATATTAAGTATTTATAAAAATTTTTTTTAGGAATTTTATAATATATGAATAACATAAGAACTATATATATATTTTTTCAAAACTTTAATCTCATTGCCCTAGTTTTTTTGTTTTATAATTTCAAAAAAATAATTATTAAGCTGATATATATATGGATATTAATTTATATTCTAAACATATGATTATTTAGCATATAAACATGGTAATGATTACAAAAAATTTTCATATGACAAAACTAGAAGGCCTAAGTCAAAAGAAAACGTGTAGGCTAGGAGGCATACCAAAGTGTTGTTGCTATTTGTTTAATCAAAGTAATAATAGTTTTTTTTATTCCTTTCCTTTTTATCTATTTTTCTTTTTTTATGTAATTAATTAAAATTAAATTTTTTATATTTGAAATTACCAAAAATTAAATGATTATCATTAAAATTTAAAATTTTACGAACAAATCATATACTATTGTTAATTATTTTATATATAATGATGATTTAATCTCAATGTGGGATAACTGTAGCATAATTTGGCTCCATATGAATTTGGTTGGTAGGCTGTCAAATAACAGTACATCTCTAACCGTTCCAACTTCCCACTATAGACAAATTGAAAAAAACAACATACACAAACAATTCCCTCAAAACCCTGAAGCCGAAGGTTGTTCCATCTGCCAAGCAACTAAGACCCTTTGTTTATTTATTTATTTTTCTTTTCGTTTTTCAGCACACCATTTGCTCAGCCGAAGCTGAAAGGCGGCATGGCATGATAATACAATATTCACCTACTTTGATTTGGATTAATGCTATTAGCAATATTCATTTATATATATATATATATATATAAGAAATTATCAAATATATTGATAGTAAAATTTTTAAATTCTTTAAATCAAATTAAGAGAGTGATACACATTTTTTAAAGTATATTTTTAAAAAATTTAATTAAAATAAAAATAAAAAATATATATAAATCTCTTAACACCACTTATGAAAATAATAATTTACACTAACAATGCATCAAATATTAATTTTATATATATTACATTTGATCATTAATTAAATTTTCTTTTATTTTAATTTTAAATTACATAATGAAAAGTAATTAATTTTTTACCCTTATATATAATCCAATTAAGATTTGCCCACTCAAACTTTTAATTTATGATTCTACTTTAATTGGACTATATCAAATGATTAATTATTTTTTTACAAAAAAAAAAAAAATCACCATAAGAATAAAAAAAATTATATATGTTGAAATTTAAATTTTAAACATGCTAAATATTAACTGAATTAAGTTAAATATTCAAGAATCAATTACTTTGCAAGTAGTTTTGGATTGCCACTTTGATTAAGCAACGAAATATAAATTATATTTTTGGAATTAGCTTAACAATTCAAACTTGTCTAAATGGTTGCTATTTTTCTAACAAAAGGGATTAAATTAAATGTATGATGTATGACTCCATTATCCCCTATTCCTTTTATTTGTCCATATACACGAAAAAAGAAACAAAAAAAAAAAAAAAAGAACCCACAGTCGATAGCTTTCTTTCTTGTCAAGAAATCGGTTTTGAGGTTTCCTGGTTACAACAATATTGGCATGATTTTATGTCAAATGAGAAGGATGGCTAAATGGGCCAAGGTAGTTTTTTCTAGACAAATAATAAACTCAATTCACTCTATGATGAGAATGGAGATAAGGCAAATTTGACAAAGTTCTAAAAATGATGATGACCCTTTCAAAACAGAACCATAAAGGTAGCTGAAGTGTCATTTTCACCCACCACTAGTTGATACTTAGGCGCTCAAAATTGGAGAATCAAGATTTCATTATTTTCCTTTTAAAATTGCGACTTTCAATTGTACCAAAGAAAAACCAACTAATTCGTACTTGACCATATTAAAAATGCAATTTTTTAGTCATAATATAATGGAGTTAGTTTTAATGAGCATGGAAAACAAGAAATTTATTTCAACAAAAGACATCCTTTTGGGTTACTTCACTTCACCATTGTGTTGGGTAACACGTCATGGGTATTCTAGTCTTAGAACCGCTGGATTGATTGCCTGTTTTTGTTTCTCATCTACGGCTGCTGCTGCAAGTATATGAAAAAAAAATAAAAATGAGGATTATATATTATATAATTATCGGCTGCATCCTTTCTTTACTAGAATTAATATAATTTTTTATGATAACAACCGACAACAAGTTGATTTGATTAGTAAAACCATTCGTATCATCTCCACAATAAGTAATTTTAGGTTTCGATTCTGACTGATATTTATTTAATTAGTATTATTTAATGAGGTTACAATGAACATTTGTATTATAATTTGAAATTGAAACTATCAATTTGATAGAATATTAAAATTTTAATTATAGTATCTAAGAATTAAATATTTAAAAGCATTAAAGTGTAACAACAATCTATTCATCATTGAATTTGATTTTATATAAAATACCACGTTGTGATGAGATGAACCCAGACAAATTATATAAGTTCCGAGTATAATTCTCTAGGGGCTGTGATTAACTTGTTCCTGATTTCAATTTTTCAATATGCACGAGATTTATTTATTTTCCAAGGTAGGTGGGCTAGGTTCTAGCAATTTTCCCCTCATTTTTTTTCCCTTTTATCCCATGGGCAAATATTTCATCCCCTTATATTTCAAAGTAGTGTTTGAAGGAAAAAAAAATTAAATGATGACCAACTACCATAGTAACAGAAAGAATTAACTGAGAATGACACGAAAGGCAAAGATGGGAAAAGCTATAGGAATTTACTTTTTGAGTGCAAACCAAAGGTTAAATAGAAAGGTATAGGGGATAGTACATATATTGTAGGAGTCAAAGTAGTTTGTTGAGGAATTTCAATTGGCTTAATTCCTCATTTCTCTTTAAATGCTAAAATGTGATGTGGTTGGGAAGATGATAGAGGGTTTGCTTGTATGGCTTTCGAGGAAAGGTGAGGGGAAAAGGTATATAATGGTTTTCAATACAAGGACGTTTGAAGAAAATGGATGTTTGGCTGTGCAAGTAACTGAAACGCTTTGCATTTACTGTTTGAAAGCTATTTCAAACCCTACTATTTATGCAGAAGCATACACACAAACACACATGGGAAACAAAGAAAAACGTATCATTATTCTTTAACAGTTTAATTTCTATAAAAACTGAAATGGTTGTTTTACTACCACGTCTCCTTCAATCAAGCGGATGTAATTTAATAGAAGTTATCACGAAATTTTGAAGTAACTCAATCACAACTATAAAATCTTACCATAAATAAATAAATTTTGTTTAAAATATTTAAAATTCTTAGACATCAAAACTCTTCTAATCAAGGGGTTTAATTGAATTGATGGATGGGTTGGCAAGGGGGAGAGTTTAGTATTTTATGCATAGCATTAAGCAATGATCTTTCTAATTAGGTGGCTTTAAATGTCATTAACATGGAGAGACTTCATGTATCATTTTGCAATCATTACTATTAGAAGTCATTCCTTCTTAAAGTTGCGTTTAGATTCACCGGTCAGTTAGCTTCATTAAATCAAGTCCATCAAGCTCTAGAGGCAGAAAAAAGATCACTGAAATGGTGATTTGTGCTCTGTCATATTTTATTTTATCATGCAATGCGGAATATAATTCATGTTTCAAGGTGCAAATGAACAAATAAATTCTGTCAGATTCTGGGAAAATTTTCAAAAATGTTATCTGAAATCAGATCCTTAATTATTGTGACATTTATTCCCTTTTCAATTTTTTTTTTCTGTTTTGAGAGGTATATTTGACTGTATTCACGATTCATTTCTGTTTCTCTAACTCTTTCTCTGGTGGGTATTTTGTACAATGTTTCAACTACCAAAGAGGATGAATTTCTCATTCTGTTCTGGTCACTTTCAAAATTTAGATATTAACACAACTTGGCCACTTTCTCATCACAAGTTTACTTGAAAAAGTTATCCTCCTCACATCCTTTAATTTGGACAGTTCATCTTAAACAATATTTGCAGTACTGGGACTAATATATAATTTGATGAACTTGGGTGGCAAGCTTCAAAATTTTTCTTGTTTATAATCTGCTCGGAAATGACAAAATTCAAGTAGCTAGGCAAGTGGTCCTGAATTAAATTCTCAGGAGTGGCGGTAATCGTGATTTGATTTATGACCTTTTTACATCTATATTGACAGCTGACACCACCATCGCTAGCTTCTTTCTGATCAAATTTTGAAGTAAAAGACTCAATCAACTCCTGGGAGAATGGGATATGTATTTTGAAGTAAAAGACTCGAATTATTTTGTAGAATATTTTCGAAATAACATCTTAGGGCAGCATATATTTAATTAAGGAGTGCATACTTGAAGTCAACCATAAGACCTGTTTTGAGGTTGTTTTTGATTAGCAAAAAATTGCAATCCACTCCAAACTTTTGTTCTCTGATTATTATACTGATTTGTACATGTAACCTGATCGACCGACCTGGCCTACCAACCCAAAAACTAATTCACAATAAAGCAGTCAAGAGATGATCCTGATAGTCATCAAATAAGGATCAAGAAAATCAAAGCTGACATGCGCGATAAGCCAATTTCTGGGATGAAACAGTTTGGATGGATCAATCAAGTGAACAATAATCCACACACCAATATTTTTTTTCTTCAGATTATAGGTATCATATAGCATGGACTAGATAAATTGGCACATCGACGTATTAGAATTAGACACCGAGTTTATACCTTCCAAGTTGATGATACATAGTTTACTTGATTCTGTACATGATGATGGTAACGGATAGGTTAGTTTAAGCACATTTAGATGAGATTTCAGATGTTTGATTTCGTGGGGTATAAAATCTCAATCAGTTAAGAAAACCATTTATATAATAGTTAATTTTCAGCATAATGTTTCAACGTTTGTATTTGACTTGCCATCTGCATGGAAGTATGGAAAAAGGCAGACGGTTTACCCATACTTTTCTTGATGCTGTCCTCGCACGGCATTTGCATTAGCCCTTAAGATTACATTTGCTGATCACAAAAAATTTTTCAGTTAAAGGTCTCCTTTCTTTCTCACAAAACAAAAACATTTATAGCCCAAAGTAAAAAATTTATCTGCTTTCTAATCTTCGCAAACATTATTAAGCTCAACTGTCATTCATGTCAATATTTTGCAACTACCATATTGTTGGCTACCACTGCTCTCCATCCATTGCTTTCAAACCGTGCACCATTGGAGAGACTGAACAAGCTTATTTCAGATGCTTGGTTTACTCTGTCATTGCTATAACAAGAAAGAAAAGCGTGCAATGGCAGGCATCTCATTATTTATCCAACGAAGCCCTTTCTTGAAGAAATTACTGCTTTTTACAATTGGGGAAAAAATATTGAAAACAAACCAAGAAGTTAGCTTCTCTTGTCTTATTATCATTCTTGTTTTTCTTTTATGACTTTGTTTGATTATCATTAAAATATTAAAGAATGTTGAACAAATCCAATAGTCTAATTCTAGACACAAGATACAATTAATTTGACAGCTAGCTTGACATGTTTAATAAAGTACTTGATGAAAATGGGATGGTTTTTCTCAGAAAAAGGCTGATTTAAAGTTGGCTAGCAGAGAGCATAGCATCTCCATTTAACCCTTTCTGGAAATCAGAATTAATCATGTCAAAACAAACAAATTAAATCGCTAAATTAGGAATCATCTGATTTAGACAGTGCATGTGCATGCTTTAAAATGCTAGCTAATCATAACATTATCTTGTTCCCAATTCTGGTATGACAACTTCGAATTTTACCAATTTTTTTGCCACTGATTCCAAGTTAATTATGAGTTTCCAAATGCAATGCAAATAAAAAAAAATGCTTCAAATAGGAAGCATGATGTGCCTAAAAGAGCAAAGATCAATAAATGGAACATTAATGTACACTATCACCTATATAGTAATTGATCTCTCCATTCTATAGGTCTACACATTGTTTGTTCTTGATAGTTGATACAGCTTATGTGGTCATTAAGGTCTTTCTTTGTGGCAATATCATCATTCGTTAGCATGCATGGAAAAAGCTTCTAATTATATATATATATATATATATATATGTGTATATATATATATATATTATTTTGTTTTTCTAAAATTTTGTATAATTTATATAATATGCACTTTTAACATGAGTTTAGAAACTAAGTTTGAAATCGATGTAATTCACACCTCGAGGTGTTCATAGAAGTGAAATTGTTTGTATAAAAGGAAACAGAAAAGGCTATACTTTTATGCTATAGGCTCATTAAAATTAAAATTGTCAGTGTTAATAATGTCAAGGGGCATCCATGCATTATTAGCATGACAAAGCAACCTTAGAAAACGAAATAAAAGCAGATTAAAGGTGATAATTCATGATCCCTTGTCAATGAATGCAACTAGGAAAGTGAGAAGTGTTTTGCACCAGGAGAGCTGTCCCTTTAATAAAAACTACTAGGTGCCCTAATCACCAGGCTTGATTTAACGTAATACCATGGCTTAAAATGGTAAGAGAGAGAGAAAAAAAAAAGAGGGGAAGAATTATTTGAAGAGATCAAGTAGTGGAAAAACTTACATGAAGTTATATAGATGAAGTTTGTAAAATTTTTTATTAGAAATTAATAAATAAAAACTTTAATAAAAAATTAAAACTGATATATTAATAGAGTTCAATATGAAGATCAATAATATATAAAAAAAAATTTATTAAAATAATATTTATAATTCAAATTTGATCGATATTTATTCAACGGTAAAAATTCTATTAATATTTTTACATAAAATGTCTACTTAATAAATATATCAAAACCTATTAAAATTTTTTCAAAATTTTCATTGTTGATTTATATGGTTAGATCTTTCAATCTATCAATTTTTATTTTTAATTTTAAATTTTTTTACTCATTTTTAATAAAAAGTTTCACAAGTCTTTTCCTCAACTAGCAATGCAATGAAGAAAATATAGTTGGGAAAATTTTGATAGAGTGGTTCATGGGCCAATAGCATCACAAGAAAGGGTCAGTGGTTCTACAGATACATAGGCTTAATGTGTCGTGTAAAACCAACAAAAGTGACTTCCCATCCACAACCCTAAACCAACCGCACTTTCTTATGCTCTCTTCATTTTCCTTTCTTCTCTAGCTCCTTATATATCTTCTCTCGCACTTCTTTTTGGCGTGCTTGAAGACAAACAATTTGCCGCCTTCATATATAGCTAGCTAGTAATTAACATAACTTCCACCGATTATCCATGGACGATTCAGGAGCTGCTTCTGTTGATGATGTAAAGACTTGTCCTAGAGGACACTGGAGGCCTGCTGAGGATGAAAAACTCAGGCAACTTGTTGAACAGTATGGTGCACAAAACTGGAACTCTATTGCAGAAAAGCTCCAAGGAAGATCAGGTATTATTATAAGACTTGCCAAATTAGCTCTATCCTCGTTCTCTCCTCTACTCTGATTAACTTTGATAATCTTCTGGGATCTAAAAGTATGATGTTCAAGAAAAGTGCTAAGCTCATAAATAATTCAGCTAATTCAAAACTTGATCTAAATCAGCAAAGATGTTTAGGCTTCCTCCATGAGTGAGTTGGTGTGGTCATATGGATTTTTTTTATTTTTTATTTTATTATTATTATTATTATTATTTATTTATTTATTTTTTTTTTGGCAAAGCAAGCTTTTATAAATCGTCATACAGAGAAGGGCTGTCAAGAACCCTTTTAACACCCTAGTTTTTAACACAGACATGGGTCATATGGGTTATTGATTATTATTTTAGATTTTATTTTTCTACACACATGACGATCAGATATTTCCCTTCTACCGACTTGATCAACTTTTTAATATTAATAGTATCTTAAGTTTTAATAAATATATTACAGGAGAAGATAATACATGATTAATTAATTTGCTTCATCATCTGCCATGAACTGGTGGTGATGATAAACAAAAGCACGATCGATCTCTTTCTCACTCCCTATAAATTTTCTCTTATGCTAATATACACATCCATGACCCAATTATATGAAGCATTTCCTAATTTTCTAAGTATCTGTTTTTACAGGGAAGAGCTGCAGATTGAGGTGGTTTAATCAACTTGACCCTAGAATCAACAGAAGGCCATTTACAGAAGAAGAAGAAGAAAGGCTCCTTGCTGCTCACCGTATTCATGGAAACAAATGGGCACTAATAGCTAGACTATTTCCCGGTAGAACCGATAATGCAGTGAAGAATCATTGGCATGTTATAATGGCTAGAAAACAAAGAGAACAATCCAAGCTATGTGGGAAGAGAAGTTTTCAAGACGGTTTTAGCGACTCTAAACTAAGTTCTACTGATTTTACTCCAAGGAAATTAGCAAGATGTCAAGAGGCTTTTAGCTCAAGAATTGGGTTTGGAGAAAGTAGGTTTTTTGAATTTCAAGACCCCTGTAAAGATAGGATTTTCCCAGTCTCATCCTCATCAACTACTTCTTCACCATCTTGGACTTTTGCTTCTTCAACAATCATGGCTTCAAACTATTCATCTTTAGCCGAATTATCAAGAAGATCATATGGAAAAGATTATTTATTGGCTTCTGGTTCCAGTTATTACTCCATGGACAGCTCAAAATTTTTAGATCAATCTCTCTATAAACATCATTCAAATGCTTCAGCATATTGTAGCGGCTTCAGAAATTCCAGTACATTTGGTATCCCAAACTACAGGAGGGTTGTTCCGAGTCCTTTTGGCTACCTTAAACTTGGTGATAGTTATGAAAGTAATAATGGTGTGATGAAAGAGTTGATGAGCTTTACTGATAATGCACCCAAGTTTGCAAATATTAGAGTGAGTAATTCCCAGCAGGGGCAAGAGGATGAATCCATCAAAGGGAAGGATGTTCCTTTCATAGATTTTCTTGGTGTTGGTATTTCTTCTTGATCATAAAAAACCATCTTATTTAACTATTTTTCCTACTATACATAACAGTTTTAGCTTTGGTTTTCCAATGCATCATTAATTTTTAGAATACATGTTGATAACATGCAAAAATTAAGCAGAAAAATATGCTTAATTGATTAGCCTTTTAGCAGTTAGAAAAAAAAAAAATCTTTCAATACACAATATTGTTTAGTAAGGAATGGGCAAGTTTTCAGATAATTCAGTGAGTTTATGAGTTTTTAATTTGTAGGACATGATTTTTGTTCTCCAGCAAGAATCCATTTTTTTGTCCTTTTGAATCCTTCGCAGATCTCTTGTTGTCGCATTAATTCTATTTTAATGCATCACAGTGCTGAAAAAACAATTATCATCATTAGAATTCTTTTCTTTCAGTATTCTTCATGAAGTATTTCAGGAAAAAAGGACTTGCAGTATCATAAGTTTTCCTTAAAGTGGAAAAGTGGTGGTGGGAATATGTCAATATATATGCAGCTCCAGCTGTATATATATATATATATATATATATATATATATATATATATATATATATATATATATATATATATATATATCTTTTATGTTTAATGGAATTCTCTATATTCTCCCCTAAACAGCTGGTTGCACCTGCTCTTTACGTCAATGAAAACAAAAAGAGAAAATCAGCTTCTCAATGTTGTCAGAGCTAAAGCTTTCTCGGGGAATTATGGGGAGGTGATTTAGAAGTTATTGACATGGGTAAAAAATCATTATTGTTGGAAGTTCATTTCAATATATACATACACTGCTGTCACTTGGAGTTGGAAGCACATGGGTTAATGATAATAGCTAAGAAAATGAAAAAAAAAAAAAAAAGCCAAAGGGAGAGGCAAATAGCACAAGCTTTTATATTGTAGCTTCATTATTATTATTATTATTATTATTATTATTATTGATCATTTGCATCTAGCGGGGGCAGATTGAAGGAGACATGCATCAGCATCAACATCAACTAGCCAGACACTATATATAAGAAACTATTGATCATTGCTAAGCAAAAAATGAAAAAGAAACTATTGATCAAAATTTTAGTAATTAGTAGTATTTACTCTAGAAAGATACCCATAGACAGAGATCTGAAGAATGTTTACATATGTAGAAGGGTTTTACTGCAGAATTAGATATATTAGATAATGTTTGTGGGTTGTAAAATTTCTAGATTTTTACCTGAATTACATACCCTATACATATTCCTGCATGATATGGGAGTTTAATCATATAGAGGACATTTTTGGCTATTAGCATTTCCCCATATTAATCAAGCTGGAAAAGCGTATGTTAATTGTTGGTAATTGTCTAAATATGATTTTATATTGCTTGTCAAAAGTTATTCAATGATTAAACTATTTTCGAGCAAGGGTTATTAAATTGGTTGCCATGCATAAATGCATTGCATGGTGTGTCTAATTTTTTGCCTTGCAATGGTTAATTTTCTCTTGTTCCAACTAGGATTAGTTCTATCATTAATTTGGATTTTTTTTTTTGTTTCTGTTGTCTCTTGTCTTTCAAAGAAAAAAAAATTGTATTTTGCTGGTGTTGACAAATCTTTTATTCTTTACCTGAAAAAGGAAAAAAAAAAAAACTCTTCTTTACCAAAATAAAAAAACTCTATAAGACTAACAATTAAAGAGCAAACATTTACCACAGATCCCTTTTCTGTACCAAAAGAATTTAATTTTGAGAGGGAAATTCTCCTAATTTAATTATAAAATAGCTAGGTAAAACCAATATATATTACTGACTCAGTAAATATAAATTTATCTTTTCATATATAAAACTTTGTTCAGCTTAATTCCATGACAAAACACTAAGATGAGCAAGTTTCTTAAACCGCCTCCTGGGAGGATGTAAAGGAGAAACCAAAGATTTATTTCTTTGGGAAAGCTAAATGCCTTTGTTCATTGATGGGATTGTGCAAAAGGAAATTTCTAAACTTCATAATATAAAGGTTAAAGTCTATTCATAAAAATTAAAAAAAAAAAGGGTCAAAGTCTAAATATTATTCCTCTACTATCTCAATCCTATTGTTTTAGTTCTTCTATTTCAATTTTAATGAATTTAGTCCATGCATGTATTTTTATTAAAAGTAATAAATTCAAGGACAATTTATAACAATATTAAGATTTTACCTTTAATGAATGTCATGAAAGTTTAGCGATTATCTGACATATTAAGGTGGATATATCTTTTTACTACCGGACACATTACTTTAAAAAATCTCATTTTTTAATTAAATAATAATTATTATTTTTGCATTCTTAAAAATTAATTTTTTAGTAAATTTTTATTGAAAACATATGGATTTTTTATACTAATATTCCCCGTGATAAAAAAAAGTTTGTTCGCATGCTAGGATAAGACTTTTAGTAGAGTTATTTGTATGAAATTCATAAAGTTTCCTGTTAAAAACAATAATATAAAAATTTAGTTTGATAATCAAATTATAAATTGATAAAATTTAATGAAAAATTAATAATATGTAAAAATATATATAAATATTGTTTATACTTAAAATTTGTCAATTATTTATTTAATAGTGAAAATTTTATCAAAATTTTTAGTAAAAATATCTATTTAAAATTTTATCAAAATTTTTTGAAATTTTGTTTAATTTTATACACTTAATCTATATAATATGTAATAAGATCTTTTAATTTATTGATTTAAATTTTTTTCAATGTTTTTAATAAAGAATTTCAGAAATTTCATATAAAACAATCTGCCCAAGTCTCGCCGAATTGTTAGGTCATCAACAAAAAGCCACTCAATAATTCATTTGAAAAGGTTTAACAATGTTGTCAATTATCCTTTAAACATTGAGTACAAAGGACCAAATTAATATAATTGAGACAGTAGAAGGATCAAGTTTATATTTTATGACCTAATTAAATTTTAATATGACAAAGCACATGATTAAGGATTAAATAAATTCGAGAATTTAGAAGTTAATTATTTAACAAGCACCTATAAATCATACTATTTAACATTTCCTTTAATTAACTAAGGCCCAGATTGTTAAAAATTTTTACTTTTTTGCTATTTGTTTTTATTTTCTATTAATTTTTTTATTTTTTAATCTTTTGTTAAAAAATTAAAAAGAACAAAAATACAAATCAAAAGAACCTAACTAAGAAAAATATTAATTAGTTGGGTATTGATTAGGGTATATAGTATTTAATGCATCTTGAATTTGATGAAATTAAAGTATTAAAAGAATTTTTTTTCTTTTGATATTGTCTTAACATATAAATCTCTAAATCCATAGCTAGACATGACAAGAAGAGTTATCATCAATCTTTTTATCTAGATGTGGTTGGTCACTTAATGAATCTATTTTTTAAAAAAACTTTTAAGTTTAACTAAGAGTTCCTAAAGAATAGGTTCTAGTTTATTAATTAAAAAAAGGTTCGGGAGTTTAGTAACATATGTGAAAAGTTATAGCACCCCTACATGCCCATCCAAAAGATGGTACAATTTTATTTTAAATTATCCTAAAGCTTATAGTTCTAATGGTCTTAATTTTGATATTTAAATATTGAAGATAATTCTTAAGATTTTTCTCTCAATCTGATAAAATTTTTAAAAGTACTTCCTCACTTCAAGAGTATTCAAGAATCCTATTTGTTTTTCTTGAAAATGCTCTGTCATTGGAAAAACTTAATCATTTATTTTTTTTTAAATTTTATTTTATTGAAAGTATATTTAATCCTTTCACCATTTGGACCAAAATTAGAAATATTTTTTTTACCTAAAAATATCTTAGATAATTATCCGTTTGTAATTATTAAGAATTTCATTCTCAAAATTTATTTTATATTTTACAAGTTTTGTTTCTAAATTTTCCACTATTTAAGTCTATTTAGAAAATTTTCTTTATATATTTCTAAATTTTCCACCATTAAGGCTAAATTTAGAATAAACTATTGTTAGTTTCTTAATCCTTAGAAAAAAAAAATAGTATGACAATTATTTTTGAAATATCCTCTAAATTCTTCTATCATTTGGGTTAAATTTAGAAAAAAAAAATTTTCACGTAAAAATCTTATGAAAATTCAACAATTTGTGATTTTTCTTAAGATTTCATTCTTGGATAATTGTCAAATATTTTTACCTAAATTTTTAATTTATATATATATTTTTTAAAAAAGAATACAATTACTTTTATTAAAATTTCATCTAAATTATTCTATCATTGGGTCAAATCTAAAGAAATTCTTCACCTAGAGATTTCTTAAAAAATTTATCATTTGAAAATTTTAAGATTCTTATCCTTGAATAATTGTTAATTCATTCCCAAAATATATTAAATTTATTTAAAATTTTTTATTTTTTAAAAAATAAATACTAATTATTGTTATTGAAATTTTATCTAAATTTTCTTTCATTTAAATCAAATTTAGAAAAAACTACTCTCCTAAAAATTTTCTAAAGTGGTCACCTTCGTATTCTCTCTAAATTTCATCACAGGGAGAATTTTATTAAATTACACAATGTAAATAAAATCTTAATTATATAAAATAAATTAAAATTACAAATTATTATTATTATTTTACCCACAAATCTTTAATTTTTAACACATTATAAATTTAAACATGCCATAAAGGAAAAATAAAATAAAAAAATAGCAATAACAACAAATTACCTAAATAACTTCAGTTAAATCCAAGATGGAGAAGAAATCCAGCACAGGGCCAACTTATCCAACAAAAGTTTAGGTGGTCAATGGGTCACGTGTCATGGTGGGGGCCTTGCCAATAGTTTTGCTTTTATTTTATCTTATACTTGGCTTTATGAAATCTAATGCTTCCTCGCGCCAAAGCCTATCTCATCTTTTATTCTTCCAACTATACTGTAACCTTCCAACAATGTCATAATGTTCCTCTGAAAATATCTAGGCCATTGCTTGCTTTTGATTCTTTCTATGGCTTCCCTCATATGTTCTTGATTCCAAGCCAAACAATGCCTTAAAACCTGCTTTCTCTCTTGATTATTTTTGCCTTCCTTTTTTCTCTTTAATTTGTGTGTCTCTTTTTTTTCCCCCTTATTATGCTCCATTTTTATGATTTTCTCTATTGATTGTTTTCTCTGTGTTTTTTTTTTTTTTTATATTGGAACTAATTTATAGATGAGAATCCAAATCCAAACAATATTTCAACTAGGATTAAATTCTTCAATGGGTCTATTTGATAGTTTATTAAGATTGAATTTTATTTTTTTAAAAAAATATTTTATCCAATGGAACAATCCTTCTTCAACCAAGTTTCTGCCTTTTTTTCACTAAAAAGATAAATAAACAATAAAATAAAATTTAAACTCTAAATAAAATGAGGTGTTTATAATTATCCCTTTTTGTATATTTTTTGTGAAACAAAAATTGTGTAAAAATATAGATATTCATTACGTCCAGGTGTAGCTTAGCAACCATTACTAAAATCTCAAAACTCCAAAGATTCACAACTTAAAGAATTCAAGAACTTTGTAATCCAATAATTAATAATGTAAGTTAAAACTTAAAAATTCACAATTTGAGTTTAAATAATCACCATTTTGAAATTCAAAGGTTCGTAATTCAAAGATTTACAAATTTCAAAGGTTCGCAAGGCTTTCAGATTCACAAAAATTTTCAATTTCGCAAGAATTTCATATTCACAACCAATTTTTAGATTCTCAAAGATTTCAAATTTGCAAAAAATTTCAAAATTTCAATTTTGCAAGAATTTTATATTTGCAAAAATTTTTAGATTCACAAAAATTTTCAAAATTTCAATTTTGCAAAAATTTCATATTTGTAAAAATTTTCAAGTTCGCAAGGATTTGAGATTCATAAGGATTTTCAGATTTGCAAGGATTTCAAATTTGCAAGAATTTTCAAATTCACAAAAAATTTCATATTGGCAAAAATTTTCAAAATTTAAAAGATTTCAAATTCATAAGAATTTTCAAAATTTCAATTTCACAAGAATTTTCAAATTTTTAATTTCACAAGAATTTGATTCTTAATATTTCAGTTTCGCAAGAGTTTGATTCTCAAAATTTTAGTTTCACAAGAATTTTGGTTATCAAGAACTCAGATTCTCATTTGAAAGATTCACCTCAAAGTTTTATTTAGAGATTTGCATTAAAATTACAAGGGTCACATCCAACATTTAAAGATTTTACATTCTAAAATTTTAGAGATTCATATCCAAAAGTTAAAGTTTTTTTTTTTAAAAAAAAACTTTAGGGATTCACTTCCAAGATTTTAAAGATTCTTATTCAAAAACTTTAATGTTTCATATCCAAAATTCCAAAGATTTACATTTACGTAATTTTAAAGTTTCACATCTAAAAATTCAAATATTCATATTCAAGTTCAAAGATTCACATTCAAGAAATTTTAGAATTTCACATCTAAATTCAAAGGTTCACATTCAAGAAATTTTAAAGTTTCATATCTAAAAATTCAAATATTCACATTTAAGTTCAAAGATTCACATTAAAGAAATTTTAGAGTTTCACATCTAAATTCAAATATTCATATTCAAATTCAAAGATTGACATTCAAGAAATTTTAGAGTTTCACATCTAAATTCAAATATTACATTAAAAAAATTTAGGGGTTCACATCCAACATTTAAAGATTCATATAAAAAAACTTTAAAATTCTCACTTAAAACTCAAAGATTCTCATTTGAAAATTCTTAGGGATTATGTCTGAAGGTTTTACAAATCCCTTTTAACATTGAAAGCACTCTTTTAAAAGGCTCCATAACTTTAAAATTCTAAATGTTTTTCTCATAAAATATTTTCCTCATTCAAGGATTCACAATCTTATCTTAAAGGACTTTCCTCAAAAAGTTTAAAATTTCTTCTCATGAAAATTTTCAATCTTTCATCAAACTCAAAATTTTGTATATAAAGAATGTCATGATAATGACACAAATGTTTTCTTAATGATACAAATACAACAATCTAGATTCTTACAATAATGTAGATGCCATACTCTAAACCATGATTCAAATGTTCATTGCATGATGCAAATGCATAGCCAAACCAAAGTTTTAAATATTCACCAAATTATGTACATATATTATTCAAATAACAATGCAAATGCAATGCATATAATATTGTTATATTATATTGGAGGTCCAACTTTGCTTGGTTTGTTATAACAATATTTAATATTTTATTGAATTGCTATATGTTTGAATTAAAAATTAAAGTCATATGTACAATTAATATAAAGTAATAATTTAAGAGAAAGTTGACTTTGTTAATTGTTAATTTTAAAAGAGTTGGGCAGTAATACGAACCTATTAGAAAGCTAAACTCTTATAGCTACTTTAGTTAACACAAACCTATTACAATTAAAAAGCATGTTACCATAAAACAATAATATTCAATGTTTAATCACCTCTAGATACGAAGAATAAAAGTAATTTCCTAACCTGACATGGTATTTAGGTAGCAAATTAGTGCTACCTAGGTTCCAAAATGTGCTAAAAAATTGATAGTCAATCAAACAAGGAAAAATGACACTTACAAAGCTATTTGTGTATATATGGGATTTTCTCTTTCTTAAACTTGAACTCTTCTCTACAAAGCCAAACATAATATACGCAAACCAACCATAGTGAATTGAGAATCATACCACTTTATTTATAAGTGAAAGATGATACCATGTACAGAAAAAAAATGTTGTCATCTTCATCAATCCTTTTTTTCTCTCAGCAAATATTTAAATAGCATAGAGCTTTCTTGTACTTTTTGAAAACCATCTTATAGTCTTATTTCTATTAAGAAAATTCATTAGCACAAATGAAACCTCAAATGAGAAACTAAAAAGAAATAAGAAAAAAAGAATACAAAGAATAAGCAAAAAATCCATGAAGTACCATCTTGAAATATCAAATGTAGCAAGAAGATTGTATAAGTACAATCCATTTGGCAATGAACCCATTACAGCATTAATAAACATGCATAAGTTTATTATCTTATAATGTTCATTTCTAAAAACTTTAATAAAAGCCACAATAGTCATCCAACAAGAGAGTTCATTAGGACTCTCATTAACATTAGCTGGCCAACCAACACAAATATCACCATCATTGAAAAAATTGGATATTTCATCATCTACCCCTTCTAGAATTTCTCCACAATTAGCAATTATAACATCAATAGTGGGACAATTAGCTTCGCTAGTTTTTACATGTTCGATTGAATGAACAACTCTTATTCCTTTGACAATCTTGCCAAATGCAATATGCTTCCCATCTAAATGAAAAGTGCAAGTTACAGTGATGAAAAATATAAACCCATTTATGTTAGGACCAGCATTTGCCATAGATAACATTCTTTTCCTTTCATGTCTCAATTGAAAATTTTCATCTTCAAATTTCAAACCATAAATTGACTCTTCTCCAATACCATCTTAGCATACTATCTCCACCATTGTACCATAAATTCTTTGATAACATTATATAACAATTTTACAATAGTTAGGTTAAGTTTATTCATAGTCATGGTAGATGATAACTTTGAAAGTGTTATGTATGATCATTGTAAAGAAACAATAGTCACCCTTTTTCAAGTGATTATCGACAACAAATTTGTTCCAAGAGGCCATCTAGTATAAAGTTAACTTTCTTTTTGCAAAGAAAAACATAAAAGACATCTAATTTAATAACCACTATAATTATGGTCAAGAGTTGACCCTTAATCAATTATTTGATACATTTATATTTGATTAAATATGATATCCAATTGAATAATGGATGTTATTCATGTATAAATATATATAAAAATAATATAATAATTTTATATATTTATATAAGATTAATGACATATAATTTTAGATTTTTGTTTTTGTTATGAACTCAATCATACATTAAAATATTAAATTACATATATGTTGTGATTAATAAGCCATGCATCTTATATACATTAATTGCTCAAATTAATTCAATCAATAATATGAATTTCAATTAAATCAATGATACAATATAATCAAAT
This sequence comes from Durio zibethinus, assembly GCF_047325235.1. Lineage (NCBI taxonomy): Eukaryota > Viridiplantae > Streptophyta > Magnoliopsida > Malvales > Malvaceae > Durio > Durio zibethinus. Next base: position 29,035,598 of record NC_143162.1, read on the forward strand.
ATAAAAATAAATGAATAAAACTAATTAATTCTCCATTATTAACATTTCAATCTCAACCAATTGCTCAAATTAAAATCCCTTTTTTTTTTAATTTGAAAAATTATATCAATCAATATCATAGCTAAATTAAATTTTTACTTAATATTATAAATAATTCAAATAATTAATAAACACTATAATTATGGTCATAAAAGATTTTGTTTAATGATTTAAGAATTTCTAAAGGAATTTGATATGTGGACAATCTCAAACCATTGCCACATGTCGTACATTTAATAAATATACATTCTTAATTTAATAAATATTTTTTTTTGAAAAAATTAATTACAACTATTCACTTTTAAATAACTAATATTCTTGCTTTCAATAAATAAATTACTATTAAATACATGAAATTACTATCAATCAAATTAAATTAACTTAATTAGACAAGAAAAAATTTTCTTTTCTTTTATACTATAAGTTTTTAATCGGTTACAAATAAAGACAATGTAAAATACACCATATACATATATATATATATGGTAATATGTAAATTTTTTGTGAAAGAATTCCAACAATGAAGGCTAGCATTTATTTGCTTTTGTTGGTATAGAAATAATTAAGTTTCAATTTTTCACCCAAAATCCTAGGGATTTTTTCTTTGCCATAAATAGTTTATGTTGCCTATAAATACCATCCTATGAAGGTGAATGTAGATATGAGTTTTAAACTTTACCAACTAACCTTTCATTTTTTATTTTCTATCAAATAATCAATAGGTGTTGAAACATTTTTCTTTTATTTTTTTAGCATAATTTAATCTTTGTTTTACTTTAATTTATCAGTTTATAGTATATTTTATAGTATACTTCCTTGGTTTTGCATATTTTACATTTTATTGATTTTTTATTATTAGTTTGTACATTCTTTTGATTTATTAAGTTATTAGATTATTTGTATTACTTTGGAGACTATAAATTTTTTTTTTTGCAGGTCCATTAGTATATCTTTTTTTGCATTAACTTATTTTAATACTTAGTAAGTTTGTTTTGTTATTAATATCTTTATATTAGTCGTATAGTAAATGATTTTATTTTTTAACTTTATTATCTCCTTTTCTTAATTTTTTTATGAATAAACGTTTATAAATAATATCTATGATGTCCCATATATAAGTAAAGTTGTATTTTGGAAGAAAATAATACTTAAAAGAATGTGCATTTTTTTAAATTTGGTATTTTTTTTTTCAAATTGAAAGTATATATGCATGATATTTAATTGTATATTTTTATATTTTATTTTATTTTTGTAATTTCTTTAATTAAGTCAAAGAGCATTACTATAGATGAAATACTATTTCAAGGTGGAATACTTTTTATATAATGTTCTTTAATTCAATAAGACTATATTTTAATTCATAAACTTTTTTATTAAAAATCTTACATAATCTGTGTCGGATTTTTTCTTCCTTTATTTTTATTTGTCATTTTTTAAGTACACATTGTTTACATATAAATATCTTCTATCCATTTTTGTGTAACCAAAAAAAAAAAAGGAAGAAAGGGAAAATTTTATATTTATCTTTTTATTTATTATTGTATTTAAAACATTATGTGAGAAAGTTTTTTATTATCTAAATTGACATTATTCATTAGAATTCAAAAGAGGTATTGAAAACCAAAACCAACCATTCATAATATAAACTGTCTTTAACATTATTTTTGTAGCCAAAAAAAAAAAAGAAGAGAGTAGTGAGGAACGGCAAAAGAAAGAAGAAAAAGAAAAGAAAAGTAAGTGAGACGAGAATGAGGAAGGAAACAGTCGGCAATAACAAGTTTAGCTACTTGACGAGAGATAGATGCGGTGAGAGGAAAAAAGAAAAAGACAAAGACAACGAAAGAAGGTAGGAGCCAAAATAAGGAGAGAATAAAGAGAGAAGGCATCAATGACAGAAGTAAAGAAATGGTGAAAAATTGCTTCATAGTTAGCGTTGTTTTGCCAATATAGCTACTGTTTAGGATTAGGCTTTTTCATTAGTTGGTCAAAACGATATAGTTTCGACAATTAAAAAGCACAAAAAGGTATAATTGCATTGTTAGCTCCTATCCAGGGGTTTTTTTTGCCAATATAGCTAGAGTTTAAGATTAGGCTTTTTTGTTAGTTGGTCCAAACGATGTACTTTTGAAAATAAGAAAAACAAAAAAAAGGTATAGTTGTATCCTTAATTCATATCCAACTCAGGTGCACCCTTCTTAACCCATCATATTTTGGATAAATCAAATAGTTTGTAAGGTGTAATTTTTCTGTTTATTTTTTATCTAAAATTTTATTTATGAGCATGATTTAATTTTATGAGATTATTTCAAAATATATATATACAAAAATAAAAAAAAAGTGTTTTATTCTATTTTCTTGAAGGAAATGTTTAAAAATTAGTAATATTATGTATTTTAATTATATGAAATCAAATTGTTATATAATTCTTATTTGTACATGTAAGAATATTATTATTCCCCAGCTTGGGTATTTAACCATCTAACATCTTGCATCTATCTAACATTCTTTGAATAAAACTTAACTACTGGGTTTATCTAATTAACTAGTGCACTTGAAATAATTTTTATGTGAGTGGATATTTTTATATTCTATAGTTAAATGGATTTGAGACTTTTGGGTTTTTGATAATAAATATTTATTTTTTGGGTCAATATAATTTTTAATATTTTGTATATATACAATTATTTTAAATTTTTTATATGGCTTTAATGTGTTTTTAAAAATTTTTTTACATATTTTTAAATATTTTTATGAAAAATTAAAATGTTATCAAGTATTCATATTAATTCTATCAATTTATATCTTTAAAATGAGGTAACATAAATTGAATCTTTCGACAAAAGAAAAAGGCAACCTATAAAAAAGATAAAGAGAAAGAAACTTTAAAAATAAATATTCTATTTGTAAAAATTTTGTAATTTAAAATAATTATTTTTAAGCTTTAGTAAATATAAAATTTATTAATTTATAATTTTAAAAATAAAAAAATATTATTGTTTCCTGTAAGCAAGGAAGATTTTACTAATTAAATCGGGAACCAATTGAATTATCAGGTACTTTATGGATTGATGCTTAAGAAAGAAAGGTGGTCTGGGACCTATTTATACAAAGAGAAAAAATCTACCTTTTTTCTCTATTGGTAATGAAAGATATAGGCAACAAGCGAAGACAAATGGTAGTGTGAAGTAAAAAAAAAAAAAAAGAACTGTGAAGTGACATCCTTCTCTTTCCATGGATTAAATTGATCTGTTCTTTGAACAATGAAACTCAAACCAGCCGCAGAATAACAACTGGCCTCTATTATTCAACTAATGAGAACATAATTAATTGCTAATTTCTCAATAAAATAATTAATTGCTGCTCTTTCATTGTTCAACTATTAAACTTCCACCAAACTCCACTAAAATGCTAGTATTCACATTCTACCTATCTGTTCTTTCAATTCAGTCACAATCGTTTTGATTTTATTTTATTATTTTTTTGGGAATTGTGCAGAAGAAGTTAGCCTGACAAGGAATATACATTTTTGAGCCACTAAACTGTATTTCAGATAGAACATAGGTGTCAATCCGAAGAAGTTATCCAAAAATAATAATAATAAAAAAAAATTAAAGATGTGAACGCAAAGAAACTCAGACATCCAAAAAAAACAAACGTGCACCTTTTGGCACCCGAATGGCCTGGTTTTGCTTTTGTTATTCGTCATCCCCTTTGACATTTTCAGGCTTCCAACATTAATCTTTGAATAATGAGTCACTGATTTCTTCAAACCACCTGAAATCATGGCTCACGTAAACCAATTTTACCTTAGGGCTTGAATCTGCCGTGTAAATTCAAACATAAGCACTTTTCTCACCAGGAAAACACCAGCGAGAAAAAGAGATAAACATCCTCTGGTCGGATAAAGCAGCTTCTCTAACATCATAAATGCAGAACAGTTTTTACACCCTAAAATAAAAATAGTTATACTACATTAATCACATAACCCATATGTAAGTTATGGTCCTCTTTCCATTCCGATTGTTCTTTTTTTCCAAATCTTTTGTAATTAGTGCTTCCATGGTTTTAAAAGAAAAGATACTGTTAAACTTTAAATCTCATCAAACATACCCTTGAAACCGATTGTCTTCATGGAAAGTCCTAAACTGGTGCTGCTAGCATGGAATCTATTGTTCAGATTCACTTCATGTCAAGCCATTGATTTCCCGGATCTCACTTCTGAGTGCTGACAATTGTTGCCTTGTTAGAACATTTTCAAAATATATATTGAAAGAATAAATGATAATTGATTAAGCATAATTATTTAATCAATGCAAGGAGAAATTAATGATTAAGAAATTATAAAATAGTTTTGGAATGAATCAAAATGAAAAACAAATTTTGATTTACGACACAAAAAGAAATGGATTGAAGAGACTTTCAATATGGGTAGTCAAATGTTCATGTATGGGATTCGAATGCCGCAAATTTTAAAAGAAATTTTCTTATTTTGTTTCAATTTTACATTATCACAATCGACTTTCCATCCAATGACAAAATGACTATCATGTTTAGAAATGAGGCAGTGGAATGTCAGACTAATATCAGTCGACTACCAAAGCTTTTAAATTAAGACAGCGAAATGCCTTTGATAGGAAAATCAACCACCCTAAACCTAAAATTTATCATCTAAAATTTAAAATTATTAATAGCAAATGATCTAAATAATTTTATAAATTTTTAAATTAATAAATTCATCCTTAAACATATGATTTTTATTAATTTATTTAAATTTAATTTAAATCAAATATAATTAAAAATAAAGTTTATGAGAAATTAAACTACTTAATATTTTAATTTTAAGTGTTAACAATAATTGACTAAAATATTTTTAGTAATTTTTTTTTATAAAATTTAATTTAAATGAATTTTTTATTATTAGATTTTTTATAATTAAACAAAAAAAGTACTAAAAGTGATTGACTAAACTTTTAATAAAATTTTAATTTAAATGGTTTTTTTATTCTCATTAAACTCTTTTTCATAAGTAAATGATTTTTTACATCAAATGAAAATACAAATAAAACGATATAAAAGCTTAATGTGCATAAGAATAAAACAATTATATAAAGTTTGTTTATTTAGTTGTTGTAAAAATAATTGTATATGTAATTTATGTTGATAAATAAATTTATTAAAAATTATCATAATTAAGTCATTTAAGCATAGTTGTCTTTTTTTTCTATTTTTTGCCTTTCAATTTTTTGTTTCAATATATTAGTTATATATGTATGATAATGATTATTTATATGTTTTATGAATTGATCATTTGATCATTTGATCATTTAATCATTGATAACATAATTTTTTGTTTTAATATAATAATTATTTATATGTTTTATAAGTTGATCATTTGATCATTGATAACATAATTAAATCTTTTTAGTCCATGAAATAAATTTTTTAATATATCATTCTTACACTTTAGTATTACCTTTATAATTATTTTTTTTGTATTTTTTTCTTTAAAATTTCATAATTGTTATTCCTATGAACGAAGCTAATATCAAATCAAATGCAAATCAATTGTACCCCTTAATAAAAAATTAGCATTATGTGACTTATTGAACACTTTAATTGGACTTTTCACATGTAAAAAATAGATAATTCAAGAGATGATAAAGCTGCAAGTAACTTAAGATTAGATCCCATCAAATTGTAACAAAAATTTTTCATCTTGATTGAAACTATAATTAATTTAATTTTCTCTAAATTTTTATCTTAATATGCTTATATATGATTAATTTATATCTCAATATTATTTAATCTTTCTAAGTTATATTAAATTGATTACTTTTTTGGTCATCTAAGTGGTTGAACGACCTAAAGTGAATTATTTAAAGTAAAAAAATTATCAAATGAAATAAACTTAATTGTTTTTGATGAATTCTTTTAAGGTGTGACAAAATTTAATGGAGTTATCTTTTGAATAATTTAATGCCAAAATTATATTCATTCATGAAAATTTATTTGTTAATACTGAAAATGAAACCATTATAAATTGTATAGGTTTTACATAACAAGTTTGTTATTCATAAAATTGAAATTTTCTTAATAAAACGTGACAAATACAAAGATTAATAATAAATTTTCTTCATAAAATGTAAAAATTTATTTGTTAATGCTGAAAATGAAACTATTATAAATTGTATAGGTATTACATAACAAGTTTGTTATTCATAAAATTGAAATTTTCTTAATAAAACATAACAAATACCAAGATTAAGAATTTATTTTATTTTTTAAAATTATGTATTTTAATATTTATATATATATAATAAAAATTTATGTATAATAAAATTTTTCAAATAAAAAAATTAAGTTTTCAATTGATAAAATGTACAATTATGTTCAATTGATGAAAGTATCAATGAAAATTTATCTTAAGTAGAAAAATGAGATGAAAGATTGATTAGTCATGTATAACTTTATTCTTTTCATATGATAAAGAAGGTTAATGTTATATTATGTTCAGTGACAAATATACAAATATATTGGTCTCAAATTTCTTTAGGATTAATATGGAACTTTTTTGTTTGGAAAAAAACATTGTATCCTTCATTTTCTCCTTTATGTCAATTGATAAATATTCATTGTTGTATTAAAATTTTTAAAGTTGTCATATTAGGCAATATTTTATCAAAAGAATTTAAATTCATTGAATTAATTATTGCTATTACATTTAATATAAAAATATTATTATAAATTATAATTTAACTAAACTTAAAAGTGATTTAAAGATATTCATCAGCAAAATTCCTTTGATAAATCTTTATTTAATTGTATATTTAGTATTTCAATCATTTTAAATTTTAAGTTTTCATAATTTCGAGTTGAATTTTAAATTTAGAATCAATGACCAATTAAGTTGAGTCAATTTTTATCATTTACTTTTTTCATAATGTATTCAATTATTCACTTATGTAACTGTGTAAATTTAACTTAATAATTGGTACATGATTTTTTATTTAAAAAGCTAAATTCAAATTGTTTAAAATCCAAGTAAAAAAATATATTCAATTACTTATAATTGCAATTTTATTTTAGAAATACTTTTAAAATTAATTAACTAATTCAACCACAAAGATAATAAAAATAAGATATTGAAAATTAAGAAAAAAAACTAAATAAGGAACTTTTAAATTATTACATAAAATGAATAAGAAATATTAGATTTTGATTAGGTTACAATTTCAATTCGAATTTTGATTATGTTCAATCATTTTGAGTTTTAAATAACTACTAAGTTGTTGATTTTTAAAATCAATTGAAATTGAGTTAAATTAGTTCATTTTTATAATTATGTATATTATATTATTTTTAATTAAATTAAAATGTAAAATGAGTAAAAATTTATTTATACTTAATTTAAGTTTTGAATTATTTCAAGTTTGAGTTAATTAATTTATGCTACTTTAGCCATACTTTTATGACATCAACATAAAATTTCAAAATAGAATGAGAACACAATGGAAATTTAAGTGCAAAAATCCTTATAGATACTAATAATAATTAAAAAAAAATCCTTATATTTAAGTTTTGCAGAGATTAAAGGATAAATCTTCTTTTGAAGATTTTAAAATTTGTATTAAGAAATATTAATCTAGATAAACAAGTTTATAATTATTTCTTTGTTGATTAAGTTACTATATGGGTTGAGGAAAACAATTTAAATATTTCATTTGAAAGAGATATTATAATTCATATTCATTCACAAAGACAACATGACGTTAAACATTATTTGAGTTGTTATAATCTCTTACAATATTCTTTATTCTTTTCAAATATAAAAGTTGATTGGTATCTAAATATAAAGAAAAAGGTCATTTTGAATAATGGTAACAACAAAAAAGCAATAATTAAAAATATATCACCTTTTTATTTAGTAGAAGAAAATTTGTATATAGAATATAAAGGTAATTATTATGAATTTAATATATTTTTAAAAAAATTATGGTTTGTTTAATTTTTATAAATTTTATTTAGTAAATTTGTTCTCATTACTTTGATCATATATATAACAAAATTTTTATCTAAAATTATATACTTAAAAGAAAGAAACATTATACAATTGTACTTTGCTAACAGGTATGAAAAATATATATACTAATAATTAAGTCAAATTATCAATAAAACTTATCTTAATATGTATTATTTGTCATGAACTAAAAAATTTGAAGAACATCTTAGAAATGTTGATTTAATGTACATTGTATATATTTATTTAATTTAGTTTTAATACTTGCATTACTATAAAAAGTTATTTTTTAATTTATTATTATGTGTTAAAGTACTGATAATAAATTAAAAGCATTTACTCATGTTTTTCAAATAATTTACGCTTAAACTTTTTCTTCTTTATTTCTTTATCTTATGAATTACATTCTCTAGCATATATTAGATATATATATATATATAAATCAATGATAACATAATAGTGTTTAATTAATAACTTAGTAATTAATTATTGAAAACTTAAATGTAATTAGTATAACTTAATATTAATCATCAATAACTTACTAATAAATTAATAACAATTAATAGTAAATGAATGATAATTTAGTAGAGTATAGTACTAAATCAAGAATAACTTAACAAAAAATAAGTGACAACTTAATAGTTAATTATTGATAATTTAGTAATAAATCAATGATAATTTAATAGTAAATTAGTGATAATTTAATATTAAATCAGTTGTAGTTTAATAGTAATTAAATATAGTAGTTATTCATTAAAAACTTAAAAATAAATCAATATAACTTAGTAGAAAATCATCGATAACATAATAGTTAATCAATGACAACTTAATAGTAAATCATGTATAATTTAATATAAAACAATAATAATTTTGTAGTAAATCATATATACTTTAGTGATAATTCAATAATAATTTTGAGATAAATAATTAAAAATTAAATAGTAAATCAATGATGACATAATAATAAATATATAAAATATAATAGTAAATCATTGATAATTTAATAATAAATTGATAATATACTAGTAAATAACTAATAATGTAATAGTAAATTACTGATAACTTAGTTTTAAACAAGTGATAATTTAGTAATAAATTGATAACTTAATAATAAATCAGTAATAACATAATAATACATTATTAATAATTTAATTATAAATCGGTGATAATTGAGTAATAAATTAGTTAATCATTGATTATATTTTAGTAAATCATTAGTAAATTAGTAGTAAATCAGTTATAACTTTATAATAACTCATCAATAACTTAATAGTAAATCACTAATAATAAGTGGCAAATCCCTCATAACTTAATAGCAAATCCTTCATAAAAAATTAATAGCAAATCATTCATAAATTGGTAGTATATCATTGATAGCTTAATAGTAAACAACTGATAATTTAATTGTTAATTATTGATAACTTTTATTATATTTAATTGTTAATTATTGATAACTTTTATTATATTTAAAGTTATCAGAGATTGAACCCTAGGTATTAGCAGAAATGAAGTCAAAACTTTCATTGTAGGGATTAAGATAAATCTACCATAAACATATTCTATAAAGAATTAGTGAAAAAAAATTATATAAATTTGAATAAAATAATAATTTTATTGTTTAAAAAGAAAATTATCTTATATTAGAACTGAACCCATGCTTTCCTATAGGAATCTATCGTTAAATATATGATAACACAGATTTTATCAATAGTTACAAAAAATATATTTTAAGTTATCAAACAATTACTTAAATTATGTCGAGAAATTACAAAAATTTTATGAAAGATTATCAAAATTGTATCAATAGTTACCAAAATTATATCATAAGTTACCAATAATGCATCGAAGATTATCAAAATTTTATCAAAAGTTATCAAATTTTACTTATATTATATCAAGATCAAAATTAATTATTAGTATTTAACATTATTATTATAATATAAAAAATTATTTTTTACAATAAATTTTTAGAGATAAGAATTACATATGCGTCATAAATTTGCAAAAACTAGTTATGGAATGAAAATACAAAGGAAAGTCATGTCTTCTAAAAAAATTTCAAAAGTAATAAAGATAATATGGTATAACGACCACCAGCAGAGTTGTCAGCTTAATCTCTAGCTCCCTTGTTCTTCCCTTGTGCCAATTTAAGGAGCTGGAGCATTCATTGTATTTGCCTCTCAAGCTTAATGATGAGTTAAGAGAACAACTAAGTAGGAAGATGAAGAGCAGAAGAGGTATTAAGGATAATGTTTCTTAGACATTTGCGTCAGCAAGCTGAGCGGATGTATCCTCTTAAAGTTCACCCTGAGGCAAATCGGTAGATATAAGCAACAGAACTAGTCAGGACGCAAGACCTAGCTAGGACCTACAACAAGCATGTACTATTAACACACACACGTTACAGAGCAGAATAGCAGATATAAATGATGGTCAGACAGATGCAAGCCCAGAGAGAATAAAATTAAAGGTAACTAAGCCTTGCAAATACCTTTTGTTTTGAGCTTTGATTTTCACTGCCAAGTTCACAACAGCGTCAAAGTATTCTGCTACCTTAACAAATTCTTCTTTGGATTCTGTTACCTTACAGCAGAGGAAAGTACCATCCCCTACTCCCTGCAGTTTCTTTGCAACTGGAAACTTATCTGATTGCATTGGCCAACTTCCCAATCTTCGCTATCTCTTTTTTGCCGGTCTCAATGTGATCAATGAATCAGTCCTTTCTCTATCATCTTTGTTCCAAAACTCCACCCAGACATGGTTTTAGGTCTTGGATCTAGTGATCAGATTGTAAAAGTGGACCAACATATATATATATATATATATATATATATCCCCACCCATGTCCACCCCACAAATCTTTGGAGACATGTAATTTGGGAGGTAATTAAAATCCCAACCTAACATATTTAACTTTGTGAAATAACAACTTATCATATCAGGAACCATTCAAACCTCACCCTGGCCTTTTAATTTTCCAAATCGAAGTTAGATATCCCTTCACTGCTTTAAGAATATTTATGCCTTGGATTTGTGAGGTAGTAAATGACCTTATCATTGGAGAGCCAAGGAAAATACATGAGTTTTGAAATGGTTTATGTTCTTCATCCAACCATCAGCTCTTAACATAGTGTAGACACCCATTTGTGTCTGGACCTAATCAAGACTAATTTTCTTTGGCGTATTATTATTAATATTAGCATTATTATATTATATCATAGTATAATATATTATATTATATTAATACTATTGTATTTTTATCATTATTAGTATATTATATCATATTATTATTATTATTATTATTTACGTTTTTTCTTTTCTTTCTTTTTTGTTTGAATCTGCCAAGGTATAAGAAAATCTGAATTTGACCAGAATCATAGGTCTTTAATGCAAAGTCAACTGGTGTAAGTACTAGAAATGATTGGGATCAAATCAGAGACCTTGAATCACACTCAGACATAATCAATCTCCAGGATTTAAGCTTGGATTGATTCTGCTCATTTCCTAAAAATTCTCCTAAGATTGCCTATAAATTATATGAAAAATCAAAGAATAGGAAACATAAATTTTGAGAGAAAAAGGGTCTAGAAAAGTTTTGGCAATAGGAATTCTTGCAATTCTGGTATTAGGATTTGGGGTTTGATTGCAATTTCAGGCGGGAATTTAGGCTTCTAGAGTTAGGTTTAAGGTTTCAAAAGGTTTCAGGGAAGATTTGGAGTTTGCTGGAAAGGTTTGAAGATTTTCTGGATTTTTTTAGATATTTTTGGGTTTTTCTAGGTTTTTTTTTTGGGTTTGGGAAGACTATTTGAAATTTTTGATGGAATTTTTTGTCAAGGTTGAATTTTTTGGCAAGATTCTGGTGATTTTTTCAAAAATCGATAGATTTTTCAGTTTTTGGTTAAACTTTTCGATGACTTTTCTAGAAACTGATAGGTTACCTAATTTTTGGTTAAAGTTTTTAATGGTGTTCTTGACTAAGTTTTAGAGAGAAGGCAAAGAGAAATCGACTAGAGAGAGGGCAAGAGGCTTCTGAGCGTAAAGGTACTGAATCTGACTTATATATTGTCTCTACACAATGTTGTTTTGGGTGACTTAGGATCCGCGTGAACTCGAGTTAGGATTCACGTGCCGACTCACTTTAACCCAACCCAAATCGCAAGGTTTTCTTTTTCTTTTTTTATTTTATTTTTAGATTTAATTTAATTTAATTTTTTTTTTGTTTTATAATTTTGTTGATTTTAATATTTTTTTAATATTAAATAATAAAAAATAAATAAATAAACATTTTCTTTTGGGAAGAATAGAAGAAGTTAAAAAAAAAACATTTTCAATAAAAAATATAATAAATCTTTTCAAATAAAAATCTTTCAAAATAAATTCATGAATTCTACCAAACTATTGGAGAATATTCGTGGATCTAATTTTTAAAATGGAATCCACCAAACCATTGAAAAATTCCATAAATTCATCTTTTTGCAAAAAAATAAAAAAAAAAATTCATTCTCTAAACTATTGGAAAATTACTTCCTAAACTAAGTCCTACCAAACTATTAGGAGATTTTATTAGTTTTTTTAGGATGAAATCTTTTAATAAATCCAATAATGGAGCCTTTTCAGAATGAGACACTAGTCTCCATAAACACTCATAAAGTGAGAAAATTATCTTAAATTGCTACCAAACTATTGGGATAATTTTAAGATATATTTTCAATATTAAATTATCTGATAAATCACAAATATGATCAAGGCTTGGATAATCTGAATCTAGCTGGTACTATTCTTTGGATGGGCATTATGAGGGTGCTATGACTTTCCCCATACGTAATTGTACTTTTAAACCTAAACTCTAATTTCATGGATCAGATTTGATCAAGTAGCCAATCATACCTTAATAAGAAAGATTGATGATGACTCTTCTAAACCATATCTAGCGGTAGGTCTATGAACCTGTATGTTACGCTAGTTTGACGACTCCACTAGGGACTCGAAAGTCAGGCTAGCAAAGGATTTCTTATCATCCAAGCCTCGCTTAATAAATTTAAAATTACTTTATTCATTTTCATTGCTTGTATTTGCTATTTTCTTTTTTTATTGTGTATACTTGCTTAATTATTCATTTGTCTTTCTTTTTATTCATTGCTTATATTTGCTTAATTATTCATTGTATATATACATGTCATTTATTTACGTATGCATAACATAAGCTTTTTACCATGGCTTTACCTTTAAGAGGGAATGAAGTACCTATGCCCTCATGAGATTTCATGGCTCCACATGGGCCTACAAAATACTTTCACTCAAATTAAATCATTTTCACTTGTAGCCTATGATAGGCGAGGATCAAAATGCTTTACTAGTCTATGATGGATCATGATGTAAGGAACAATTTGGGAACCTTTTAGAATTAACCCAAACCATATATAGCCAACCTTATGAGCCCAACCATAGATAGAATCTTATCCTCCTACCTTTTGTAATCAATCCAAAATTTAAAGCCATATTGTTATTTGCTATATGGTGTTTATTCTATGTTTTATTGAAGTGACTAACTAATTTTTTTATCTTTTTTTATTTATTTTCCTTTTGTGCATATTCATAAACATACTTACAAATAGCATAGTGTTTTTGCCCCAAAAACTATTTCAACAAAAGCTTTTATGGACTCTATAAAGCATCAAGTTTGCACCTCATCTACACTGTTCAAATGTGACTCTCCCATAGATATAAAGATAGAATCAGACAAGAAGTAGCAAGAAAAAAGAGATTGTTTACCACTTAGTTATATCTCTACATTACCAAAGGAAGTTTACTTGCTCCTCAAACATAATGACTTGAAAAGCCTAGTAACTATATGGATCAACATGACTTCTTTAAGGCAGGAAGCTTTTTGTTAGAAGTTTAAGCATATTGCATATCTCTTGTCAGTGGATGTTGATAACTCACTCATTAAGATGATGAAACAATTCTGGGATCCTTCCTACCATTGTTTCATCTTTAATAAGGTTGATTTGGTGCCAACTATAGAGGAGTACTTAAAGTAAGTGGGCATGCATCTACTATATCCAGACAAAATATATACAAAAAAGCACAAATAAAGGAATCACAAGAAATTAGGCTAGATTTTAAGAGTGGGAAAAGAGATCATAGATTCTTACATTCAAGAAAAAAAAAGCATAAGGATATCCCTTGGGAGGTTCTCTGAGATTTCATTGTTAAGCATCAAGATAATGATCAGGGGATGAATGTATTTGCTCTAGCCATATATGGGTTGGTCATTTTCCCTAAGGAGTTAGGCTACATTGAGATAAAAGTGGTTGATCTTTTTGAACAGATTGAAAAAAAATGTAATCCTTTTTCAACTATCTTAGTAGAAACCATCAGATCTCTGGACTTTTGTAGATAAAATGACAAGGCAAGATTCATAGGTTGCATACCATTACTATATCTGTAAATGAAAAGCCATTTCGAATGCAAAAAGAGTGCCTTCTTCAAGCTTTATTTCTACACCCAAAATCTAATTAGGGAGTTATGTAAAGCATTTGGCCAAAAGTATAGACTCAGAAGGAGTGAAAATATTTATTGCAAGAGCTCACAGTTGATCAAGTGAAATGGTTAGCTCAGTGGATGAATAGGGAACCTATGTTATATCAATGTGAAGATGAAACAAGTGTTTCATTTTTAGGTCTATGAGGGTCAACGAGTTATGCACCGTTGATGGTAATGAGACAACATAGAGCTGAAAAATATACTCCTAGGACTTATAAGCTCAGCCAATTTGATTGTTCATACGGGGAGCCCAAAACTTTTTAAAAAATTGATAGCATGATCAAGGCTTAAAAAAAGTCCAAAAGGGTAAACCCTAGACTATTTACTGATAAGGCCACTCAGAAGTTTCTAAATTAGAGAACCAAAAGAGGGTAAAATGTGGTACCTACACCTATAGACCAATGCCAGTTGATGGACCATGAGTCAGATGATATGCCTTTAGAATTAGAATCTACAAGGAAAGAATATGAAGTAGAAAAAGAAAATTAAAACAGGAAATTTTAAAGCTTCAGAGAGAAAAAGACCAATGGCAAAATAAAGCAAAAAAACTAGAAATCCAAGGATTGCTAAAAAATATAGCAAGGCCTAAAAAGTTATCAGAGAACGGGATGATGCCCTTAAAGAATTGAAGGAACTATGCCAATAGCATAAGAGGTTGCACATATAGGTGCAGGCTAAAGAAATAAATAACATAGATCTAGCTCATGAGAATGAAGACTTGAAAAAAGAATGTGCATAAATAGAAAATGATTATGAAGAAGTTCAGCAGGAAAATGAAATGCTTTTAGACTAAATTTTGACCCTAACACTAAAGTTGAATAAACAAAAAGATCATGTCAAAACCCTCACAGAAAAGCATAAAGAATTATCCTATCAGGTGTGGTATAGTAAGAGAAAAGGGTTAGAAAGACAAAGATACATAAAACACCTTACAGCTCAGATAGGCAAAATAGTGATTAAGGTAGGTGAAATGGTGGAAGAGGCTGAGCCATTAAGAGCTTCAATTACACTAGCAGGGGAGCATGGACAGAGATTGTTGAACTTCATTGAGGAGGCTAAAGATCAGTATGGGCAAGTTAAGCACTTTTATAGAGGGATAGTATTAGATTTGATATAAAATAGACTCTTATGAAATAAATGAAAGTTCACTTTTGTTAAATTTTTAAGGGGTAAATATTTTTTTTCTTTTTTTTTCCATGCATTGCATCACATTCATTCATTCATTCATTATCATGCATCATTATTGATTTTTAATTATGGTACTAAGGTGCAACAATAGCTACACACTCATACAATACCCAGGCTAAAGCCAAGAAGATGGAGCAAGACAATGCAAATCATCTTGAGAGGATAGAAAAGGCTCAAAAGGTACTTAAAAAAAAAGTGAGCAAAATTTTGAAAGCTATGGAAAAGGCAAACAGAAGAAAGGCAGTAGAGGAAGATACCTTACCCATAGCTATTGAATCGACATATCCTCTAGGTTTCAGCCTATAATAGACTCAATTACCCTAATCTTCCAACCTCAACAAATAACTTTTCCAAAGTACAACTACTCAGAAATGACTTATACACCCGATCATGAGAACGTTCAAAGTTATGACAATCTTTTTTTCATTAAAAATACAGCTGAGCCCATTCAACTCATTCCATGGATAAGGTAAAAGAGAAAGAGAAGTTACAGGTAGTTGTACCCTTAAAAAATGCTAAAACTGATTAGGCCATGAACAAGCTTAAAGAAAGATTGAGGGCTGTAAAAAGAATTGATTTTTATAGATTTATGGATGCAGTGGAGCTTTGCCTAGTACCAAACATGGTGATGTCACCCAAATTCAAAATACTAGAGTTTGAAAAGTATAATGGTATTAAATGCCTTATCATGCATATCATAATGTATTTTCGTAAGATAGCATCACATACTAGTAATGAAAAGTTGCTTATGCACGTCTTTCAAGATAACTTAATTGGGTTTGTAGCAAAATGGTATGTTCGTTAGACAGAACCCGTATAAAGATGCGAAAAGATTTGATCTGGTTTTTCATCAATCAATATCGCCATGTTATTGACATGGCCCCTAATCACTTTTCCTTGTAAGGAATGAAAAAGAAAGCATTTAAATCCTACAAGCAATATGCCCAAAGGTGGTGAGTCATAGCTACTCAAGTATAACCTCCGTTGATGAAAAAAAAAACTACAGTGCTATTTGTGAGCACTTTAAAGTGTCATACTATGAAAGAATGATAGAAAATACAACAAAAAACTTTGTTGACATGGTGATTTTAGGAAAAATCATAAAAAATACCATAAAAAATGGCAAACTTGAAGAAAAGGGAATTTTTTAAAAGAACGTATTAAAAGGAGAGTGAAATTCAAGCCATGAGTCTTGAAGGGTAGCAATTTAAAAATTACTCTCAACCTACGTATCTTACATACCACCACACTGTGAGTCATACTTCTATTTCCCCTTACCAACCAACTACACAACCTTCTTATCCATTATCACCAAGATCCCTTGTTCACCTAGTCAGCATTATAAGTAATGCCAGAGAATCATGGATAAGGGAAATACCTACATTTGATCCTATACCTACAAGCTATATAAAACTATACCAAGATCTTTATAAAAACTACCTCATTGCCCTACTTGAACCTCTTTATCCCAAATGGTACAATGCCATCACTCATTGTGACTACCATTATGGAGTAACAAGCCATTTTACTAAAAATTACCTTTCTTTAAAATAAAAAGTGCAACATCTAATTAAAGAAGAGCTGATAATTTTTTATACTAGTGAGAGCTCAGTACCCAACATTAGTGGGAATCCCTTGCCCAATCATACAGTCAATGCCCTGGATAAGGATAAAAGGCATATAAAAAAAAGGGTAAAAGAGATTAAAATGTCATTTAAGCAATTGTATGACACCTTTTATGAAGTTAGATTAATACAACTAATAGCCCCACACACTTGTATAGGAAGATTCATCCCTAATCAAAAGTGTAAGTATCATAGTAAAGCCCTAGGGCATTCTATTAAAAAATGTCGACAGTTTCACCAAAATGTACAGAAGTTAATGAACTCTTATCAAATAGAATTATATGAGAAGTTAGGAGCCTTGAAAGATATTAGGGTGGCTATGACAGACAGGTGGGTACCAAAACCTATCACCATATGTTGTAGTGAGAAGTTACAATCAATTGGGAACAGGTTTGTTCCTAAACCAATAACTTTTAAAGTCTCATGCATGTTCCTTTACAAAGATGATAAAACTGTGCCATGAAAGTGTGATTATAAGGTAAAAACCTAAGGGTAAAGAAAGGTTATGCCGAAATTTGAATCACCAATATAATAGGTGTAAGAGGCATAACTAAAAGTTAAAGATGTTATACTCTAGAAACCTTGAAGAACATAAAAAAAGGGAAAGAGAAGCAAGTTAAACCAAAAAAAGTCTCAGAGAAAGAAACCTTAAATTTTGTGTCAGAAAAAAAAAACTTGTGAATTTTTAAAGTTGGTAAAGCATAGCGAATACTCTGTGGTGGAGCAATTGAATAAAATGCCAACCAGAATTTCTTTGCTTTTACTTCTCTTGAATTCTGAACCACATCGTAACACCTTGTTAAAAGTACTGAATCAAGATTATGTAGCCCATAATGTGTTTGTATAGTATGTGAATCACTTGGCGGGGAACCTAATAGTACTATATCACATCTCTTTTAGTGATGATAAGATTTCACCTGAAGGTAAGAGCACAAGGCATTGCATATCACCATTAAATGTAAAGGCCATATAGTAGCAAAGGTTTTTATTGATAATAGATCACCTATTAATGTCATGCCTGTGTTTATTTTAGCCAAGCTGCATTTTGATATATCTTATATTGAAAGCAGTCAAATAGTGGTCTAAGCATTTAATCGAGCTAGATAAGAAGTCTTGGAGGATGTTGAGTTGCCTATATAGATTGGGTCGTGTGTCTTCAACATAAAATTTTAGGTTATAAATTTCTCCACATCATATAGTTGCTTATTGAGAAAGCTATAGGTCCACAAGTAGGCACTGTCCCCTCCTCACTGCATCAAAACATCAAATTCAATATGAAAAGACAATTGGTGATTGTAGCTAAGAAGAAAGACTTATTGGTAACCCAACCTATAAATACCCTATATATGGAAGCAGTAGAGGAATCATTGGAATGTTTTTATCGATCTTTTAAACCTGTTAATGCAGTGGGTGAAAGACTCAAATTCAATCAGATTGTGATTAATCAGATGATTAACAAGGGTTGGAGTATTAGGTTTAGCTTCGGTAGAAGCCTTTAAGGGATAAGAAAGCTTCTTAAGATTGAAGATTACAGTTATAAATCAAGATTGGGTTATGAGATAGAAAAAATGTAAAAAAATAGTAGAAGGGCAAAAAATAGACCAATGATATTTCCTCATTTAAATGAAACTTTCGTTCCTATAGGATACATACACCCAAGAACTAAGGAAAACACAAAAAAAGAACCAAAATGAGAGAAAGCTTTTGCCAAGCTGTCCATTCATATGGTGGATAATGAAAGTCAAATTGACGAATCATTGGTTTACCCTTGCCTACCTAGTTATGAATTGAAGAATTTAAGGGTTATCTAGATGCTTGTTTTTTTTTTTTCTAATGTAATCACATCTCCTAATTGCTTATGCTCAAAAGCATTAGGATGAACTCTTATGTTTGGGCCATTTATTTTTCATTATTTCAATAAAAGTAGGAGCATGCATTTTATCCATTTCTTTTACTCCATTCATTATCCCATCAAAAGTTCCTTACCAATATCTCCTATTCCATTAACTTTCAAGTCTCTAAAGGAATGAAGGTAATCATGACAATGAGTCGGGATTTAATTTTAAAAATTCGATTAATATTGGTGAACTTGATATTGAAGAAGACTCTAAGAAATATACTTTGTCTCTAAATTTAATGAGGCTAATTGAGCAGAAGATAAGTCCATTGAGCCTTATTAAAAAGTTGTTGAACTGATTAATTTAGCTGATGTTAAAAACAAAAAAAAAGTCAAGATTGACATTTTACTTTCAACAGTTGATCGGCAACGGTTAAAAAATTTGCTTAAAAAATTTATGGATGTGTTTGCCTGGTCCTACTAAGATATGCTTGGGCTTAACACTAAAATAGTAGAGCACGGGCTACCTTTGAAGTCTAAATGCAAATCGGTGTAGTGAAAGTTGAAAAGGATAAAGTAAAAAATTTTATTGAAAATCAAAGAGGAAGTACAAAAACATTTTGATGGAGGCTTTCTACAAGTGGCCAAATACCCTAAAAGGGTGGCTAATATAGTACCTATCTCCAAGAATGATGAAAATGTATGAATATGTGTAGACTATCGAGATCTGAATAAAGCTAGTCTGAAAGATAATTTTCCTTTGCCTTACATAGATACACTAGTGGACAATATGGCCTGACATTCATTGTTCTCTTTTATGAATGGATTCTTTGATTATAATCAGATAAAGATGGCTTAAGATGATATAGAAAAAAATACATTTATCACTATGTGGGGAACTTTCTGCTATAATGTCATGCCTTTTGGACTAAAAAATGCTAGGATAACCTATCAAAAGGCTATTGTAACATTCTTTTGTGACATGATGCATAAAGAGATTGAAGTGTATGTGTATGATATAATCACCCAATCCTGAAGGGAAGAGGAGCATGTAGTCAATCTCAAAAAAATTCTTGAGAGGTTGAAAAAGTTTTAGCTCAAACTAAATCTGGCCAAATGTACATTTGGAGCCAGGTCAGGGAAGCTATTAGGATTTATAGTCAGTGAAAGAGTAATAAAAGTTGACTTGGATAAAATTCGAGCCATTCAGAATTTATCCCCTCCAAGAACACAAAAAGAGATTTGAGGTTTCTTAAGCAGATTGAATTATATTTCTCGATTCATTTCTCAACTCGTTTTTAAATGTGATCCCATTTTTAAACTCTTTTAGAAGAATAATCTCAGTGAGTGTAATGAAGAATGTTAAAAAGCTTTTGATAAGGTTAAACAATACCTATCAAATCCTCCAATATTAGCACCACTTATTCCAAAAAAACCATTAATTTTGTACATAGGGGTACATGAGAAATCAATGGGATGTGTATTGGGTCAACAAGATGAATCTGGCAAGAATGAGAGAGGTATTTATTACTTAAGTAAAAAATTCACAGAGTACGAGTCCAAGTATTCATCATTATAGAAAATGTGTTACGCTTTGGCTTGGATAGCTAAAAGACTCAGACAGCATATGCTTTACCATACAACTTAGCTCATAACTAAACTAGATCCCATCAAATACATCTTCGAAAAGCCATCACTATAAAAAAGAATCGTAAGATGGCAAATGATGTTCTTGGAATATGACATAGTGTATGTGAGATAAAAAGCAATCAAAGAAAGTGTCATTACTAAATTTTTGGTAGATAGAGCCGCTGATAATTATGAACCTATAAAGCTTGATTTTCTAAATGAAGAATTAATGACCATATTAGGGTTAGAAGAAGATAATGGCGAGAGAGAGATATGAAAAATGTATTTCGATGGGGCTGCCAATGCCATGGGACATTGAATTGGAGCAATTTTAATATTTTTAACAGAACATTACTATCCTGTTACACCAAGATTGAACTTCAATTGCACCAATAATGTAACTGAATATGAGGCTTGTGTTATGGGACTACATGCTACTTTGGACAAAAAAATCAAAACGTTAAAGGTATTTGGAGATTCAGCTCTAGTCATTTATCAACAAAAAGGTGAGTGGAAGATAAGGGATTCAAAACTCATCCTTTATCATAAATACATCTCAGAGTTGTGCAAACAATTCAAGGCAATTCATTTTGAACACTTGCCTCATGAAAAAAATCAAATTGCAGATGCTTTAGCTACCTTGGCCATAATGGTACAAATTAATGATACTGTTAAAATTTAGCTTATGAAACTAGATATCAAGGACATGCCGGTACATTGTGCTAGCTTGAAAGAGGAAGAGGATGGCAATCTCTGGTATCATGACATTACGTAATATCTAAGGAATCAATGATACCCAAATCAAGCAACAGAAAGTGATAAGAGAATCTTGAGAAGGTTGGCTATAGGATTCTTTTTAGATGGGAAATTTTGTACAAATGAGACAAAAACCAAGTATTATTACATTGCGTAGGTGCTTTTGAGGCTAAGAAGATTATTGAAAAAGTTCATAATGGTGTATGTGAAGCACATGCAAATAGGCATATGATGGCAAGACAGGTTATGCAAGTCAGGTACTACTGGTTGATAAAAGATTGCATTGATTATGCTAAAAAATATCACAAATGCCAAATTTATGCTGATAAGATCCATGCTCCGCCCAGGGCTTTACATGTTATAGTGCCATCTTGGCCACTTTCTATATAAGAAATAGATGTCATTAGTCTTATTACCTCAAAGGCCTTAAATGGGAATAGATTCATTTTTGTGATGATCGATTATTTCATTAAATAGATCAAAAAAGCTTCTTTCACAACTATGACTAGATCAGTGATCTGTAAATTCATCAAAAAATAGATAATCTATAGATATGAGCTACCAGAAAGGATCATCTCAGACAATGCAAAGAATTTGAATAGCAAGATGATGCCAAAAACATGTGCTTAGTTTAAGATCAAATATCATAATTTAGCTCCATATTGTCCAAAAATGAATGGGACAATAAAAGCTGTAAATAAAAACATCAAAAGAATCTTAAAGAAGATGACTGAAACATACAAGGATTGACACGAGAAATTACCTTTTGCTCTACATGTATATCAAACTTTCATGTGCATTTCTACTGAGGTAATTCTTTTTTCTTTGGTTTATGGAATGGAGGTTGTATTACCAATAGAAGTAAAGATCCCATTTTTAAGAATCCTAAGAGAAGTGAGATTAGAAAAAGTTGAATGGATTTGGGAGTGCTATGAGCAATTAAACTTTATTGAGGAAAAGAGACTGATGACACTTTACCACGGCCAGTTGTACCAAAAAAAATGATAAGAGCTCATGACAAAAAGGTCCAATTTCATCAATTTCGAGAAAGAGAGTTGGTATTGAAAAGAATCTTTTCAAACCAACACGATAACAAAGAAAAATGGACTCCAAATTGAGAAGAACCATATGTTGTAAAAAGAGCTTTTTCGAGAAGAGCCCTAATCTTGTTAGAAATGGATAGGGATGAACTTTCTAATATTGTTAATTCTGATGCCATGAAGAAGTACTTTGTTTAAAAAAAAAACAAAACAAAACAAAAAATATATATATATAAACATAAAAACAAAAAAAAAAGAGAAGAAAATTTCAAGTTGAAAACCTGAAGGGCAGCTTGAAACAAAAAGGAAAAAGTTTAGCAAAGCGAATGAATGTAGCATCACTTGAAAAGCATGCCAGAGACAGTGAATTTCAAAGAGCTCTGAGGTGTTGGGGCATCGTATTTTGGTTGAGTTTTTGAAGAAATCCAAGATTTGTTGTCATGATTACCTAATCATTTATCTTGGTGCATTGTTACCCCAAATAGCCATCCTTATTACTCTCTTTTTATTTCTATGCCATCATTTGTCTAAATAAATAATATTCGTCCTACTTTCCACTTTTAATATATTTCCTTATGCCTTGCCATAAATAGAAGAAATGCATAACTTACATCTCATATTTTGAAATTGAGATAATGATTAATAATTAAACAAAGTCATAAGAAATTATGTGTTACTTTGAGAAGATTGAAAGAGACAAAGACTAAGGATGAGTGCCTCCCATTAAGAGAAAATAAATGATCGTAAAAGGTTCCCCTTGGGATAAAGAAAAATACTTATTTAGGGATAGTTTCCTTGCCAGAAAGACATGGAAATAGAATATGCAGATAAAAGTTGTGGAAACCTTAGTACCATAATGGATGTTCTATTTACATTCTAGATAGAGTATACATTTATATCATTGCATGATTTTACATCATAGGTTTTGATTTTAGCTTATACTCACGGCATTGTCCCGATCATTCATTTACGACTTTGACTCAGTCTTGGTCACTCTCAGACTCGTCGTATCATCCCAATTATTCGATTTCGGCTTAGGTTAGATCACTTTCAAACTCGCGACATCATCTCGATCATTTATTTATGACCTCGACTAGGTCTTGGTCACTCTCAGACTCATGACATCATCCCAATCATTCGATCTTGACTCAGGTTAGATCATTCTCAGACTCATGGTATCATCTCGGTAATTCATTTACGACCTCGACTCAATCTTGGTTGTTATCAGACTCGCGACATCATCCCAGTCATTCATTCATAACTTTGACTCAGTCTTGGTCACTCTAGAACTTACAGCATCGTCATAATCATTTGATCTTGGCTCAAGTCAGATCTTTCTCAGACTCACGGCATCATCTTGATCATTCATTTACGACTTGGACTCGATCTTGGTCACTTTCAAACTTGTGGCATTATCTCAATCATTTGATATCAGCTCAAGTTAATCATTCTCGGACTCGTGGCATCATCTTAGTCATTCGTTTATGACCTCAACTCGATCTTGGTCACTCTCGAACTCATGGCATCATCCCAATCATTCGATCTCAGCTTAGGTTAGATCATTCTTGGACTCGCGGCATCGTCCCGGTCATTCATTTATAACCTTACTCAATCTTGGTCACTCTCAGACTCGCAGCATCATCCTAGTTATTCGATCTTGGCTCATGTCAAATCATTCTCAAACTCGCGGCATCATCCCAGTCATTTTTAGACTCACAGTTTACTCTCGATTAGTTTTACTTGTTGATTTGACTTGAGCAACCTGGGTGTCTAGGTTTTTGCATCATCCCTGTCTAACAGTTATATGTAAAAAGAGGTAGCTGTAGACACCCATTTGTATCCGGGCCTAATCAAAACTAATTTTTTTGGCGTATTATTATTACTATTAGCATTATTATATTATATTAAAGTCTAATATATTATATCATATTAATACTATTGTATTTTTATCATTATTAGATATTATATCATATTATTATTATTATTATTATTATTATTATTATTATTATTATTATTACTATTATTATTATTTACGTTTTTTCTTTTCTTTCCTTTTTGTTCGAATCTACCATGGGATAGGGAAATATGAATTTGACCAGAATCATAGGTCTTTAATGCAAAGTCAACTGGTGTAAGTACTGGAATTAATTAGGATTAAATTAGAGACCCAGGATCACACTCGGATAGAATCAATCTCCAAGATTTAAGCTTGGATTGATTCTGCCTATTTCCTAAAAATCCTCCTAAGATTGCTTATAAATTAGATGAAAAATCATAAAACAAGATACAGAAATTTTGAGAGAAAATGGGTCTAGAAAAATTTTGACAGTAGGAATTTCTAGAATTTTAGTATTGGGATTTGGGGTTTTATTTGCATTTTCGGGCGTGAATTTAGGCTTTTGGAGTTAAGTTTAAGGTTTCAAAATGTTTCGAGAAAGATTTGGAGCTTTTTTGGGAAGGTTTGAGGATTTTCTCGAATTTTTTTTGAATTTTTTAGGTTTTTTTTGGGTTTGGAAAGAATATTTGAATTTTTTGATGAAATTTTCTGACGAAATTGAATTTTTCAATGGAATTCCATTGATTTTTCAAGAATCAGGTAAATTTTTTAGTTTTCGGTTGAACTTTTTGGTGACTTTTTCAGAAACTAATAAGTTACCCAATTTTTGATTGAAGTTTTCGGTGTTATTGTTGGTTGAGTTTTAGAGAGAAGACAGAGATAAATCAGCTAAAGAGAGAAAGTGCAAGAGGCTTTTGAGCAAGAAAGTGCCGAATTTGACTTATATATTGTTTCTACATGACATCATTTTGGGTGAGTTAAGATCCACGAGAACCTGTGTCAGGATCTGTGCGCTACCCCGCTTCAACCTAACCTAAATCGCAAGGTTTCTTTCTTCTTTTTTTTTTATTTTATTTTTAGATTTCATTTTATTTTATTTCTTTTCTTATTATCTTATTAGTTTTATAATTTTGCCAGTTTTCATAGTTTTTTAATATTAAACAATAAAATAAATAAATAAATCTTTTCTTTCAACAAGTACAAAAGAAGTTAAAAAAAAAATCTTTTCAATGAAAAATAATAAAAAATCTTTTCACATAAAAATCTTTCAAAATAAATTCATGAATTCTATCAAACTAATAGAGAATTTTCATGAATCTAATTTTTAAAATAGAATCCACCAAACTATTGGAAAATTTTATAAATTCGTCTTTTTGCAAAAAAATAAAAAAAAATAATTTTTATTTTCTAAACTATTGGAGAATTGCTTCCTAAACTAAATTTTACCAAATTATTGAGAGACTTTACTAATTTTTCAGGACAAAATCTTTTAATAAATTTGATGATGGAACCTTTTCAAAGTGAGACACTAATCTCCATGAATACTCATAAGGTGAGAAAATTATCTTAAATTACTACCAAACTATTGGGATAATTTTAAGATATATTTTTAATATTAAATTATTTGATAAATTACAAATATGATTAAGGCTTGGATAATCTGAAATCTAGTTGGTACCATTCTTTGGATGGATATTGTGAGGGTGCTATAACTTTTTTCACGCGTAATCGTACTCCTGAACCTAAACTCTAATTTTGTGGATCAGATTTGATTAGGTGATTAATCACATCTTAACAAAAAATATTGATGATGATTATTCTAAACCATGTTTAACAGTAAGTTTATAGATTTATACATTATGATACATAGCCAAGGAAAATGCTATGGGAGAACAAATTTGGGTTTTATGCAGGCATGAGGCTAATAAAGATTTCGAGAATTACTATTTATTTTAGTCAAATATTATTTGATACAGGAACGAATTGGAGAACAAATTAATCATTTTTTGCTTTTATTGTACCATGCCTTTTTCCAATTTTCTGTATAACAAAACTCTGTAGAACAAATACAGATTAAATTCCATTGTCTCTTATCAGAAACTAAATTCTCCTTTCTTTCACTCAAACAAATAGAAAACTTGTCAGCTATTTTCCGTACATTCTGTGTGATTCATTGTGTTCTGTTCTGTGGTAAGTAGTTATTGTTGGCTATATTGGATTTTCACAATGTCAGAAATCAATTCAAAAACTAATTGAAACTTCATGGTTCCTTCCTTTGAACGGCCAGGAATGAGAAAACTGCAAATGCAAGAATGCAAACTAAGAAAAGAACATAATATGTTAATGGCATCTATCAACATGTATAGCAATCTGACTCTGTCTATCGTCTTTTGATGGGGCATGGAAAGTGCCATTGACGATTAGAATAGCAAGAATTGTCTGAAAATACATCTGCATTATAAAAAGGATTACTAGTTTAAGTTGAACAAGAAACAGGTAATAGAAATTCACACTGATGCCTCAAGCACCAATTTAAATATTGTCTTACAGGATTTGACTTTGCCTCTAAACTATTTTGTTAAGTCATTGCTGAAGTAATCCGTAACAACTGGCACAGTAGTTTCCACATTCAAGATATGAATCAGTGTACTACTTCAAATTATTCAATCTGAAATCTCAACTGGAACATAATGGAAAATGATACTTCATATATCTTTATTTTTATCATTCAACTATAGACGTTCAATTAAATAAAAATTGTTTAGAAAACAATTAGATATGGATTAAGCATTAAGTTATTCGAAAACATGTGAAACACAAAGAATGCTGCTTATATTCTTAGCTCATCAAGGGACCACGATGAGCCAATTTCAATCTCATTCCAATTTATTAGGGCTTTAGCAGAAAAACTATCACTGTCTCACAGCTTTAAACTTCCAATGAAATTGTACGGCCCTTATTCCAGTCTTTAGATATAGGATTTGATTAACTTGAAACTAAGAAGTACCTCTCCCTGAAAAGGCCTTGTCCAATGTTGCATCAGTTGCCCCTTCAATCAAAATTCTAAAGTAACAATTCAACAGGGTTTTCATCTGTCAGTTCAATTGCTGTCCCTATAAGTATTGTATGGACCTCAAACAGATCAAAATCAACATAGCCCTTCTTTCCTCTCTTCCATATCTTACAAGAAGTTACTTTGTGTAACTTACAACTTAGCCATATGAGATTCATAAAATTCATCATGACCCTTTTTCTCTTCCTACTCTTTTTTTTTCTCCAAACTTTTTGCAGCCAATGCTTGTCATGAAGAAGAAAAAGAAGCATTGATAAGCTTCAAATCTCATATTACAGACCCTTCAAATCGTTTATCTTCGTGGAAAGGCCAGAACTGCTGCAGCTGGTATGGAATCCGTCGTTCAGACTCGCTTCATGTCACAGCCATTGACCTCCGAAATCCCAATCCAGACAGCCTTATCTTGGACTTGAATTCCCAACCTGTTTCCACATCTGACTTCCCTTCTACTGATCTTACCGGCACCATCCCTTCTTCTCTTTTCTCCCTTACTCTTATCAGGTACCTTGACCTCAGTTTCAACAACTTCATGCTCTCAAGGATTCCAAAAGGATTATCAAATCTTACTGGACTCACTTACTTCAATCTCTATGTTCAATGATTCTATTACAACACAATTTGCTAACCTTACCTCCCTCACAGAGCTAGACCTTTCATGTTCCTTTAGCGTTGTGGACTTCTCATCCGTTTCCTCTAGTTTGTCTTTAAAATGACAATTCATTAAGGTTCTCTTTACACATACATAAACCTAGGCATTCTCTCTGCATCAAATTTGAATTGGTTAAAAGGGCTGAATAATCTCAGAAAACTGAAACTCAGTGGTGTTGATCTATCAGAAGCATCTCGGTCAACCCTATGGGCTAAATCTATATCTAATCTTTTCATGCTGAGGTTGCTTGACCTGTCAAATTGCGGGATTTCTGGTGAGGTTCCAGTTGAGCAGCTTTTTAACCTCTCCCGTCTCTCTCATTTGTTCATGGACTTCAACTTTATAGCATCCAAAATCCCAAGTAAGTTGGCCAATCTCACCTCTCTCTCAGTCCTTGACCTCACCAGATCGAATCTACAAGGCCATATCCCTTACCTTCCTCAACTAAAGGACCTTTATGTGGGAAGCAACTCTGATCGTATGGTTGATCTCCATTCCATGCTCGCAGTCCCCTGGCCTCAATTAGAATCTATTGACATGTCTTCTACCCAAGTTATTGGATCTATCCCACCCTCTATAGCCAACATCACCTCGTTAGATGATTTCATAGCGTACAATTCTTTGATTCAGGGCCAGATACCTGCCTCCATGATGAACCTTTCAAGCTTAGAACAATTGTTTCTAGACATGAACAGTTTTACTGGTGAGATTTCACCTTCAATATCCAATTTAAAAAGCCTGCATTATCTGTCTTTGATTCAGAACTCTTTTAAAGGATCCATACCTGACACGATTTGCAGCATCTCCTCTCTCCACACTCTAGCTTTAGCAGAAAACTCTTTTATTGGAAATTTACCAGATTGCATTGGCCAGCTCCATGATCTCAGCTACCTCGAAGTTAGCTTCAACATGATGAATGGAACAATCCCCTCCCTGTCCTTGTCGTTCCAAAACTCGACCCCATATATGGTAGGTCTTGGATTTAGTGGGCTAACCGTGTAAGTAGACCAACTATCATTTCCACCAACGTTCCAGCCAGAAATCTTGTGCCTAGATTCTTGTAATTTAGGAGGCAAAATCCCAGATTTCATATCAAATCTGACCAAACTAACATTCTTAAGTTTGTCAAATAACAGCTTATCAGGAACAATTCCCTCTTGGCTGTTCAATCTTCCCAATTTAGGTTACTTAGATATCTCCTTTAACAGTCTACAAGGCGTTATCCCACCTAACATTAAGCTAAAGTTATTTTTCATACAGACAACACTTATTTTAAGAAACAATCAACTCCATGGGTCCATCCCTCGGCGGATTGAGAACATCGAAGCCTTGGATTTATCCGTAAATAATTTCACAGGCTACATTCATACACAGGTTGGACTTGGAAACATTAGATACTTGGCATCTCCAGCAATAAACTTTATGGTAATATCCCATCCTCCGTCTGTCAAGCAAATAGTGAGCTTATGCTGCTTGATCTTTCCAACAACAACTTTGCAGGAACAATTCCAACCAGCTTAGGAAATTGCACATCTCTAATATATCTGAACCTTGGAGGGAACAACCTTAGCGGGGTATTCCAAGGAAACTGCAAGGTGCGAAAAAGTTGAGTTTCTTAGATATAAGGAGCAATCATTTTGATGGTCCTTTCCCTTCTGTTATTTATGAACTTCAAAGAATAATGGTTCTCAATATGGGAAATAACAAATTAAGAGGAAAGATCCCCCAATTCATTGGAGACCTTAAAGACCTCCGAATTCTTGTCTTGGAATTCAATGGTTCATTACCGCAAGAGATAAATGCATTAGAAAATCTACAATTTATTGGCTTTTCCAATAATCAACTGTCTGGTCCTATCCCGGACAAGTTATGTGGTTTAAAGACAATCATAAACCGACCAACAGATGCATATCTTCTCGGGTTTATCATCTCAGAACTGTATGCTGGTGTTGAAGTGAAACTGGTTGCCAAGGGATTGTTACAGCAGACTAAAGTGGTCCGAACATACAATAATGGGATGGATCTTTCATGTAACAATCTAACCGGAAGCCTTCCATCTGAATTAGGCCTTTTACAAGGGCTTTATGCCCTTAATCTCTCCCATAACACCCTGTCTGCTAACATCACATCCAGCATTGGAAACATGAGCCTCTTGGAGTCACTTGACCTCAGTTACAATAATCTAAGCGGAGAGATCCCGATAGCATTGACTTTGTCGGATTCGCTCTCCACTTTAAGCCTGTCATACAACAATCTAAGTGGGAAAATTCCAACAGGGCCACATTTTGACACATTGAGCAGAGATGGATTAGCATACATTGGGAACAAATTCTTATGTGGAGCTTCTGATGGTGTTGATTGTGACAGCAAGGTTTCCGTAACTCCGGAATCATATGATGTGGGAGATGATACAGGACAGAAGAAATTGTTGTATGCGATGGTGATTGCAGGCTATGTAGTTGGATTTTGGGGACTTTTTGGGCTTCTTTATTTGTTGAATGAGAAATGGAGGAAGAGTTACTGGGCAGCTGTTGATCAAATTGTAGCTCGAATCATCCGATGCAGTAAAATGAGATGACTTTCACCAGTTAATTATCGTGCGGAGGTAAGGACTTATTATCCTTTCTTGAACTATAAACTTATGATTTTGTCTTCTTTTCTTTTACTCTTCTTTGTTTGTTAAAATGTTAATGTTACAGTGCATTAAGTCATAGTGAAATATTAATGTAATATCTTAATTTAAAAATTTTTAAATATGATATTTAAATTATGAATTTATAAAATTAATATAATTTTCATCTGTGATGTGATAACTCTAAATAATAATAAAATACATACAAAAAATACTCTAAATATTATATTAATTAATATATTCGTAATTCAAGTAATACATTAGAGATATTTAGAGTTAAAATACCATTTTAAATATTTTATTATAGTTCAAGAATTATTAATAACATTAACCTTTGTTAAATTAGTGCACAATTAACCTTTGTTGAATTAGTGCACAATTAATCCATTTCCAAAGATTATTGTACTTCTTTGATAAATAGGAAATTGCCAATCCTTCTAATTGTTTCAAAACTTTCCATATTTTATTTGAAAAAATTATTTCATCCACTATAAATAGAATTTTTAAACTCTATACAAACAGATTAATGAAAGGATACGTATTCTTAAAGTATATTAAGTTTCTTTTCTAATGAAATCAAAACTTAAAAGTCTTAGACAAATTGTGATGTGTGGCTTTAAATTTCATTAGTTCCCCATTGTTACTGTTATGATAATTTTCTATGAAAAGAAAATTAATGAATTTTTTTATTCTTTGTATCCAACAAGAATTTACAGTTATCCAACTAAATTAGAAGATGATGATTTAAATTCGAATCACATTTTTGAAAAATAAAATAGACATCTTTCGATATTAAGTACTTTTATTGCAATCTAAATTGACTAGGAGCCCAACTCTCCTAGGAGGACAATTCAAAGTGAAGTCAGCGTAATGTGAGGGATAGGCAGGCGAACACTAAAGGACTGTTTTGTTACGTGGTGAGACTAGAATTTAAAACACAAACAGATCCTCTCTGTGCTGAGGTGAAAGCCATGAGGTTTGGTCATGAAATGGCAAATGATCTTGGTTTTGACGCAGTGATTGTGGAAAGCGACTCCTCGTTGGCTGTCTCAGAAATTAAGAAGGCAGATATTACATTTTGGGACAGTGGAGGTCTGACCTTTGGATATTTTGGATGTGGCTTCCTTGTGTGATTCTGTCATTTTCATCATGCTAACTAGGAGAGAAGCTAATAAATTAGCTCATATGTTAGGAAGGATTCATTTTGAAGTTTATGCATGTCGGGTCTGGGAAGGTAAAGGTTGTTACCAGGCTGGATTTGTATTCTTGATAACCTTTAGCTATTAATGAAAGCATCAATTTGTTTACTGATTTACTAACCAAGAAAGTTTAAAAAAAAAAAAAGTAAGATTAGAGTTCGATTCCATCTTGTGCATCATCTTATCCCTATCCCTTGGATAAAAAAAGCATCATTTCATTAACAAGTAATAATAACATACAAGTAGATAATATATTTAGGGTATATTTTGTGTATAAGATTATGAAAAGATATAATAATATAATATTATGATTAGTATTGGATTAAATGATATTATACTATTTTATGTTTGATGTATATAAGAATTATGATAGAATAATTTATTTATTGATCAAAATTATTGTTTTTCAAAGTTTATGCAATTTAATTATTGACGTAATTTTTTAGGATATAATAAGACATATAAATTCAATCTCATAAATTAAAAATAATCCTCACTATTTTAGAAGGACTGAATCATCCTATGCCAAGAGGATAATTAATTATCTTTACAATCTTATATATATTTTTTAGATACAAACCAAATATAGTATAAAATGATTATTATCTTATTCTATCAATAATCTTATAGATCAAACATGACCTTTAAATATACATATTTTGTTTACCATGAAAACATCTTGAAAAAAAAAAAAAAAAGAAATATGGTAGGTTAAGAGATTTGAACCCAAATTTACTAAAATGTCAACTGAGCTAAAATTTGAATTTCAATAAATATTTTAAAAAAAACATAAATTATTTTATAAGTTGATAAAAACAACACACCAATACCCAACTAAAGTCTCCTCACAACTTCCCAATCCCAACTCACCATTTTTTTTTAGGGGAAAATTAAATAAAAAAGGTTATAATAAAAATATTTACAAAAAAGTCTAATAAAAAATATTTATTGAAAAGGAAATAACAACTTTTGAAAACTTTTTAAATTAATATCAAACTAATTAAAATTTTAATTTTAATTGTCATTAAACAAAGAGAGACTAAAAGCATCTTCATTTTTGTTTCTACCATATCTGTCTAGAGCCTTCTTGTTTTTCTTCTATCTTCCCTCCTTTTTTTTTTCTTCCCTTTATGTTGAGCTATTTCCCTTTTTTTATTCTTCTCTTTTTGTTGAGCTAATTCCTTTTATTTTTTTCCCTTTCTGTTGAAAATATTTGCCTTAAATTGTCACCATTTTTTTTCCTTTTCTTTCAACTCCTCATCAAAATTTAAATCATGAAATCCCCTCCTCCTCTCCCTTCCCATTTGGAGTTGTCAATGCTATTCTACCAAATTGATTAAGCTTTTTAAAGTAAGTTTATATTTCTTGATTTTTTTTATCACTCTAATTTAAGTTTTGTATTGTTTAGGTTTTTGTTTGAATCTTTTGTTATTTAGGGTTTTGTTTTAATTTGTTGCAATTTTAAGGTTTGTTAGGTTTAATATGTTGTTATTTGGGTTTCTATTTAATTTATTGTTATTATTCTTATTTCTATAATTTTGATGTTGTTAAGAAAATAAAATTTTGGGATATGTAATGATTTTTTTTATGATGTAGGAACAGATATAGAATATATACATAGTGCTTATAAGATATGTACATAGTACATTAGGAATGCATACATTATATTTATAGAATATGTACATGTGCATCTTATCATAATATCAAAATCTAAATTGATTTATTTCTATATTTATAATTGTATAAAGTTAGAAAATTGACTTTTAGAGGTGCAAATTGTGTTTTAGGTAACAAAATGTAAATTTAAATTGTAACTTTTTAAGTTTGTACTTGATGAGTAAAATCTTATGTGATATAAGGTAGGTAGGTATTGATAATTTATAGGATTGTAAGAATTTATATGGATGTGTACATAATGCTTATATAATATGTACATAGTGATCTTTGATATGTATACTGTCCTTTTGGGATATATACATAGTAGTTATAGAATATATATATATCTAGATATAAGTATATCTACATCTCATTATAATGTCAAAATTTTAATTGATCTAGTTCTATATTTATAATTGTATAAAGTTTAATTGAGGGTTTTAGAGGTAAAACTTGTGTTTAGGGTAAAAAATTTAAATGTAAATTATAACTATTTAAGTTTGTGGTTGATGAATAAAATCTTATCTAATATAAAATAGACAAGTATTGGTACTTTATAGGGTTGTATGAACTTATATAAGATGTGTACATAGTGTTTATACATTATGTATATAGTGCTCATTTGATATGTACACTACGCTTTTAGGATATGTACATAGTAGCTATATGATATGTACATCTTGATATAAGTATATACATCTCATCATAATGTCTATATCATAATTGATCAAGTGTTTTGCTTTTATTAATTGGAATTTTGACATTAACTTTATTGTTTTGTTTATGATAAAACTTATCAAACTTTGCTTATATTGTTTTGTGGAAATATTTACTTGCTTTTTTGCATAGAAATAATGTGAGAGAGTTATTCAAGTAAGCATTTTAGAAGTAAAAAGAATGGCCTTAAGGTAAAATTTTTTAATATTAAGTAAATTTATTATCATGTAGATTATTTATATTTATATTTCATTAATAATTTTGTACATATACATAATGAATTGTAGTATGGGGTATAATTAAAAATAAAGTGTAGCCCTAACAAATTTGTGAAACTTTTAAATGATGTTGTTATGGGAAATTTGACAAAAGAAAATGTTGTGACAAAAATAAGTTTAATAGTTTGATAAATATGACATGCATAACTTTTTGTCACTCTTTATATGCATGATTTATCAATCAGTTTAATGCGATAAGTTTGGTTTTAAGGTGATTAGGACAAATGATGTCAATAAAAAAATCATATGTCGTTTTAATGTTAGGCATGCCATATGATAGTTTGGAAGTAAAGTAATGACAATAGTAGTGAATAAGTTAATAGTTAGAGTGAAAGTCCTTTTTAATGTTATATCATTGAAGGTAATGGAGAGTAATTTACATAATATTGAAGACATTGACGATGGGAAAAGACTTTTTACCTTATTTGTTGTGGAAACTATTTTAACTCTTACAAGTAGAATTGAAGTGAATGTCAAACTTTTGTCATTAATTTATGATACAAAACATATTGCTTAATACAAATTTGGTTTTTTGCACTTTAATAATTGATAAAAGGAATAAAAAGTTACAATGGGCAACAAGATTTGACATGCATTATTGGTTTATTAACCTTCTTTTAGTTATAGAATATAACTTTTTACTCGTAATTAAATATGTTTTGACTTATATATGTTAATCTTTGTTTACCATTATTAATTTTATGCCATGATTCTTTCTTTATTGGATGTTTTGTTTAGATTGAATAATACTTAGTGAATATAATGTTCCAAATTTACCACTTCAAATTAAGGAATGGGATGATGTGGCCATCACAATCCGAGTAAAGTTTAAAAAAGATTTGGGAGTATGTTTAAGAAAGGTAAACTATCCCTATATGCATACTTTCTTAGGTATGTTAGTTATGTAAGATTATATCCAATTAAATTAACACTAATTAAATATTTATTGTAATGTATGTAGGTTGTAAATGACATTAAACCCTATATGGCTAAGTCTTTTGACGAGAGTATTAATCTAAATGTGAAGATGGTATATTAGAATTTCAAAAGCAATATTGAAATGTAATGAATTTTTTGTAACATAAATTTTATATATCTTATATGTAGGTTATTTATGAAAAAAAATCAAGGGATGTGAAAGGAAGATAAATGATATGTACAAAAAAGTCCTTAAATTTAACAATGAAAATTTTATTAATATAATGACCTTGGTAAATAAATCATCATAAGATTCTTCTGTATTCAAATTTGATCCATCTGTATCAAAAAGTAATATATGAAAATTCACCCTTCTATCAAACCTCGAGTTGAAATTATTTTGTCTAAGCCTGTTATCTATTATCTCTACCACTCATGATATGTATAATTAAAATATTCAATTCAGTAATAAAGAAGTGAAATATGTCAAGGATATACTCGAACATCAAAAACAACCAACCAACGATATACCCTTTGTTCATCCTACTCTAAAAATTTCACATTTAGTTAAAGCATTTTCAAATTTTCGATTATCATAGTTGGTGAACTGACCACTTATTTCCTTAAAAGGGTAAAAAAAGTAGTTGCAAATTATGCCTAGAATAAAATCTAGATATAAGGTAAGCAAATATCTAATTCAACTGTAATTTTTTTGTTTTATTAGTTTCCTATTTCAACATAAATATTTTGTAATATTTTTCAAAAGATATTATTTATTATATATAATTTGATCATTATCTTATGTTTGTATATGTAAGGAACTTTGTGATATTTGTGGTTAGTCAATCATAAGAGCAAATTTAATGACCCTATTAAGATAGATTGGGTCAATAGTGAAGTACTTGAAATTTATTCAATGTAGAAATGATTTTAGAGCTATCATACAAATAGTTATAACTGAAGATATGTTTCAAAATAATAGATAGTGGATATGTATATTTGTGTTATTAACACGACAAAAATCTACGTAGGTAGAAAATATGCTAGAATTCTTATTGTTTTAACTTCATAATTTATAGCAAATTTACATTCTTTTTATGGGAACTCTACATTTGGTTTTTGCATTCTGAAATGTCTTTGTTTAGGGTATTACTACCACTTTTGTTTCTCAAAATTTTCTTTTAGTGGAACATACTTAATTATTTTTTCAAAAGAAAAACTCATGATGATATCACATCTCATTTTTCTTATTTCCTAGAAAGAGTACTATTAAATATTGATATCAATGAAGTAAATTAGATAAGTAAATATCTTTTGAGTTGAAAAATTTATGGGTAGTGATAACTACATATTCTGATTTGTGTTATGTATCTTCTTAAACCATATATGTTTACTCCCTTTATAAAAATAATTATTGGATTGTATATTATGTTAACATTATAGCTCATAAAATTCAAATTCTTGGCAATTGAAACATATCATTTAGAGGTGATCATGTTGGGTTTCTTAAGCAACTTGTATTTAAGTCTCTTCTTCAATTTTCAATTCATAGTCCGTTTATAATAAACATTTTGGGTTTAGGGTTAAGAATAAACATTTCAATTGTGTTACAGATTAAAGTTTACTCAGTTTTATTACATGTTTGAAATCATGAAGTTACAAATGATATGGCACAGTACAAAGAACATAATGTCCTATTTGATTGGCATTCAAATGTAGATTAAGGGCTATCTAGTGATTTATATTTTTCGTTTTTCTATCACAACTTGAATTTTCTTTTTATAATAGTTCATTAAGGTAATGACAACCTTAAAGGTTAATCATATAGTGCAAATGATTGTGGAGCTTTCTTAATTAAGCACCTTTAAGCATTCAATTACAAGACCAACCCACTGCTCATCCGTAAAACTTTGTTTTATTAAAATATCATTGGCTATGATTAAAACATAACATTACTTAATTAAAAGATTCAAATGTGCCATTCAATATGTTCAATGCAAAAGGATGCAAAAAAGTATAATTTAAAGTTTGATATGAATTTGATTTTAAATTTTCGTAATGTTGAATAGCACAGGATTGTACAGCTTGTTTTAATTTTGTCATAGGAAATTTATTATGTAGATAAATATAGCTTTATGTAATTTATTTATTTTAGGGGTCTAGGTTTAAAGTTTGAAATGTTTGCGATGTATATGAAGACATTCAAAACTTTATGTAATGGTAATTACACTTAGTAAATATTTTATGTTGCAATTTTAAAAAAAAAAAGGTTACATAGATTAACTTGCATTTTGTGAATCAATGCTTCAATTTTTTTTAGTGCAATGGTAGTTTTTTAGGTAAAAAGACAACTTGAAATTACAAATTGAACAAAGCATTAATGGCTTTTAATTCTATTTTTAAAGTAGTTGAATGTTTTTGTTTTTATTTCAATCCCAGCACATAGTCAAGTACGACCTAGGAAATAAACCAAATTATAGGCATTCCTTAAACCTTAAACCATATTGAAGACATAAAATATCAAAAGTAACTAAACTTAAAATATATACCCTAGGCAATAAGTTAGTTCTCTTCAAAATATACAAAAATAAAAGTTAAATTCAAAATCATTAAACCTAATAATTGTACAACCATAACAAAATATGAATAGTGACAAACTTATATCATGTTAAGTTGAGTTTAGAGATCTACATGATGCATGATTGTGACTTAGTTATTTACATTTTGAACATCAAATTACTGTATTAAAATAAATTATAATTCAATGCATTTTACTCTTAGTGGTCAAATGCTCTTTTGATGACAGAAGGCAACAAAGAACAATTGATATGTGTGTTATTTAAGCTGTTAAATTCAAACTTATTATGAGTCTCAATTAGAACCATCATGACAAGGATTGTTTTTATATTTAGTTTACTATAATAAAACAAATTGTGATTCAATGCATTTCACTCTTAGTGGTCAATACCCTTTTGGTGATAGAAAACAACAAAGAACATTCGATATGTGTGTTATTTAAGCTATGAAATTCAAACTTATTATAAGTTTCAATTGGAGCCATCATGACCAGGATTGTTTCCACGTTTAGTTTCAATGATGGCAGACGCATGAGGATAAAGAATTTCACACATTTTGTCACTCAAGATATATGCATTCTCAAGTAATCAAATTCATAGTCATGTTTTTGTTGTCATTACTGACTTTAACGATGGAATCAAACATAAAATATTTAAAAACTTACCTTTTGTAATGTTCTCTACTAACTTTTCCTCCATGTTGTGTCCAATTCCATTTTTTCATGACTTCCCATCAAACTTCGCTTTATATATTTTTTGTGCCAATTTATTTCTAGGTAAATTCATGAGTATATATAAAATATCATATTTCCTCACTAAGTAGGAGTTGAAAGGCTAGTAACATTGCTAGTTACATGATCTAATGAGGTTGTACAAATTTTGACATCATTTAATGTTTTGATTGATTATCTAAAACTTATTTTGTCAGTTGCTTTCAATACATACCCAAATGTCGTAATGCAACATTGTAATCTTCTTCAAGTCTTATATACAGTATAACATCTAACAATTTTAGGGCTTCTTCCTTCACTTTTTTCCTACATATTAATTAGTTAACCTCATTATTAAAATTCTTGTTAAGATGTTTATAACAATATGCATGACAATCCCGACCATAAATCTCCCCTACACTTATGATATATTCTAACTCTTATAAAAAATAATAGTTACTTGAACATGTTTAATGACTTTAGACTTTAAAAGCTTTAAAAACCACATTAAATTCTCTAAATGTTCAAAATTAGTTATTGTATAAGCAATAGAATAAAGTTGATTATCTGCATCAATGATTGATGCAAACAATAAAGTTCTCTTGAAAGGTGCATTTAAATGGCAACCATCAATAAAAATCAATCATCGACACTTATTCATAAACCTTATTATTAAACTTTCATATGCTACAAATGCTTACTTAAAATTATTACTTATATCAAATGTCTACTCTACCATAATTTGTGGATACATCTCTTTTAATTGTTAACATAACCATAGAATTAATTTATATGAATCCTATGACTAAGCTTTTTCATTTGCTCTTTGTAAAATCATGCTTGGTGGTAAGTCATTGATAATCCACATTCATATTCAAATGTAGCCTAAATTGAATGGGGATTGGTGTCTAATTGCATCTTTAATTTGTCATAAACTATGGGCTTATGGCAACAACAAATTTTGATTTAGAGATCAATTTACATTCAATTGCATTTTGTGCTGAGTGATTATGGGCATCGACAATTGTTCTAACAATCATAAAGTCTATACATCACATTTTTTAAGCTATTAAATGCCAAGGATAACTATGTGTTTTACAATCAACATTAATAAAATTTTTTCTATTCTTTCAAAATTTATAAGTAAAATCATTTGCAACAGTAAATTGGTAAAGGACCAGCCAAATGGCATTTGTATCATTGAAAATCTGACAACTACCAAAAATCTCATTTTTTTTCAAATTCTACTCATAAATTGAGTTTTATTGGTAGTAGTACATTGAATAACAATCAATGACCCTAAGTTCAGTACAACTTCTCCAGGAGGATATCTATTATCTTCATTTAAAGTGACACCATTACACATCAACGAAAATAAACAATAAAACACAAGTGAATTAGCTACTTTTTTATTTATAAGCAAAATATATATTTACTTTCAATGTTGAAGGATGTTAAATTAAAACATTATTACTCAATTACCTTGTAGGTTCTTCACATGCAAGCATAGAATTTTTTACAATTTCATTTATAGATTTTATGACTTGAATTAGAATTATATACAAATCTGGGAATCGATCATTAAAATGGAGCAAATCTTTCAAACTAGCATCATTAACCAAAACAATGAGTTTTGTT
Source organism: Durio zibethinus (assembly GCF_047325235.1). Lineage (NCBI taxonomy): Eukaryota > Viridiplantae > Streptophyta > Magnoliopsida > Malvales > Malvaceae > Durio > Durio zibethinus. The sequence continues at coordinate 29,076,158 of NC_143162.1, forward strand.
TTGTTAAAATCTAATGTATGCTTGTACACTTTTCCCATAACATTCTTCCTTATTTTTTCTCTAACCTCTTGCACTAATTTCAGGAATGTATTACTTTCAATCACTATAACATCAACTATTTTTCTTCTCATATAATCTATGGAGTTATTATTAATGACAAGCTCATCATCAATATGACAATAACAATATAATCTTTTAATATCATTTAAAAGTCATTTTCAATTGTCAATACATGAATATTACTTTCTTATAACATTTATGGCTCATTAATGGTTAATATACATTAAGTATAAATATTGTGCATTATAGTTTTATATGAATTAATTATATATGCACACAATAGTTTGCAACCATATATGTCAAATTTTAAAATATGTATGTCTTAAAAATATATGTACATTATAGAAGAAGTGTAAATATATATACATTATAATTATAGTAAAACATAAATTATACATTGAGCATAATATATATTTATGTTGCTTATAAATATATGTACATTATATATATAGTAACTTTCAACCATACACACAAAACTATAAGATATGTATGTCTTACAATATATAAACATTGTATTTATAACATATATAAATGTCTCATAACAATATGTACATTAATAATATATATATATGATTGATTGAACTTAAAAAAATTGAAGATATAAGGGAAAGGATTAAATATAAAGAATAAGGGAAAAAGATGAAGAAATTAAATATATAAAAGATTCATGGATTACCTGTATAATCTCAAAATTAGTTTTTAAAATGGATACAGCAGCTCGAGTTTTATATTGAGAATGTGTGTTAGGAGCTTCATGGAAAAGGAAGTGAAGACTTTACCCACATGAAGAAAAGAAAAAAGTGAAGGAAAGCTAGGAGTTTTATCATTGAGAGGGAGAAAAAAAGTGAAAACTTGATGAAAAAGAAAAGCTTAAAACTTTTCATAAACTTGGCACCAAAATTTGGTGGTAGAAAGAAAAACTTTATTTTCTCATAACATTAATAAGATAAAAAGTTTAATTTCAAATTCCTTAATATTAATTTTATAAATTTTCAAAAATTGTTTTTTTTTTTAGTAAATACTTTTTTCATTAGATCTTTTTGTTACCCCTTACCTTTTTTTCTAATTCCACCATTTTTTCCATTTCCAAGTTCAAACTTAAAAAATGTTGATAATACGATGATGATGATGGCAATCAATGCTACCTTACTTCAACTTCTTAACTTGAAAAATTTTCATATTATAGCCAAAGATGAATAGATTATTTTATCTGATGGTCAGAATGCAAATGTTGATTTATTACCTAATTAAGGATTAAGGCTTTTCCCAATGCCTTGCTGCTAGGATGCTCTATCAGCCACTATAGTCCAATAGTATAGTTTCATTGCTAGTTTTATCTCTGGCTGTGCTCTCTTTCTACCTTTCTCTTTAGCAAACTTAACTTTGGCTTGCTGATGTCAAAATCCCTTTTTAAATTTTTTTTTTATTTTATTAGTAGGTAAAATAAATAAATAATTACTTATTATTGAGTTTTAATTGGTGCAATGACTTGATAATATCATGTCAATTATTAAATATTATGTGACATTATCATATCATTTAAATTGTTAAGTGATATTAATAATATAAATATTTTTAAAAAATTGGTATAACAATTTTATGTAATACATGGTCGCCAACATATTATTGTAATACCAACAAGTTATTAACGACTAACCTTTTAATGAAAAAAAAATTTTACTTAAATTTTTTTGATTAATTAACCAATAATATAATTTATCTTTTGCTATTATTTAATTTAGGTTGTAAGATGTTAAATAACATGGTACTTCTATTTGGTTTTGAGTTTTCTTAAAGGCCATCAGAAATGGCGACGATGATGAGGACAATTTGTGTGGCAGCTCCAATGATACCTATAATTGTAGATGCTAGTATATCCTAATACAACTTAGGCTCTATTCATGTTAGTTGTTACTTTTATTAGTTACTATATTTATTATTTCTCTTAGACATAAAGAAAAGTTTAGGCTCAACTGGTCATTACTCATTAAGTCATTACTACATGTTTAATAAAATACATTTCCAAATCTCACTAATCCTTTATTAATTTTATTATTTTAAGATACTGGTTATGGCAATGCTCTCAATGTTCAGAGGACTAACAAGGATTTGATTGTAGCAAGTGCTGTTGGCTACTTTCTTGAGGTTAAAAAACTAAAAATAACTTAGATTATTAAAGATATTAATGCATTAGTTTGGTATGAAAAAGGCTTAATTTTGATTTTACTGTCTTGAGTGCCTATTTTAATCATTTTGTGTTAAAATTCTTTAATGCCTATTTCACATTTTTCAAAAAATAATATTATTTATAAAGTCTCTTTGATACTTAGGGTTTTGTAAGAGAGTTTCTTGAGTCTTGGCAATTTCCAAGAGTTTATAGTCTTAATTTTTTTTTGAAATGAAAGTGTATTTTCATATAGTAATAAGTGGTTAGTTTGATTGTTAAAGTAGTTAGTTTTGTTTTTTGGGGTGGAATAGAAATGGTAAAAAAGTTGGAGTTTATGTGGTCCAAGCTTATGTTCATAGAAGAAAAAAAGGAAAGCATTGAAATGGCAAACTTGCTAGAGGAAAACGATCTTTCGAAAGAGTTTTAGCTAGTAGGAAAGTTATTGACGACACGAGTCTTCAATAAGGGGCATTGATCAACATGTTACAAATGATCTAAAAGCTATCCAAAAAATGATAGTGACTGTCTTTAAGACAAATTTGTTTGTATTTAAATTCAAGACAAAAAATGACAAACATAAAGATTTTTATAGATTTCCATAGACTTTTAAAAAAAATCTCAACATGTTTAAATAGTATAATAGGGACCTACGACTAGCAGACTACATTTTTGACAAGGCAGAATTATGGGTAAGGGTTTATAAACTGACATTGAAACTATTGAATAAGGATATGGCAAAAAAGATTGACAAAAAGATCAACTTTTTTAAAGGAGTTGACAATAATAGTCTATTCTCATTAAGCAGACTATTTTTGTGAATTAAAGTAGAGATAGATATTATGAAGCCACTAAGAAAATTCGTTTCAATTATGAGAAAAAATCAAAATTATGGAATGTGGGGAAAGTTAAAGTACGAAAGGATGCCAAATTTTTGTTACGTATGTGAAAAGTTGGGTTATACTGATATAAAGTGTGATCATGCAATAGATAAGGATAACAATGGAAAAAGTAAGCAATATGAAGACTGGTTGAAGGCTTTCTCAATAAATAAAAAAGGAAATTTTGCAACAACAGAATAAATATACACTTGGAACAATGACAAACAATGACAAACAATTACAAAAAAGAGAAAAGCTGTATAGGAATCAAATAACAAGCCAACAGGGATAAAAGAAATAGAAGCTTAACAGATCAAAAAGAAAAAGAGTTATGGATGATGCAACGAATGAAAAAAGGAAAAATATTTAAGGAAAGTAATCAATACATAATGATAATGTGGGGATTGAGAAGACATATGGGAGAGATTCAAAGGATATGGCAAATAATCAAGCGATTGCAGCATAGTAATTTAAAGGAAGAAAAATGGGGTCAACTATTTATGGGCCAAATTTACAAAATGAAAAAACAATAAATCTATATATATCATATTACATGGAAAATGGAAACAATAAGAGTGCCAATAATGATGTTGGAAAAATGGAATTCAATAATGAATATATTTCTAAAGTGGCATATGACATGGAAATCAACTAGAACAATGGGACAATTAATGCTCAAGTTAAAAACAAAAGTGGAAAAAGCACTAAAAAAAAGCATGTGTAGTGTGTAATAATATGGCAACAATGTTGAGCAGTGCTGGGAAAAAAAAAACTAGAATATAAAAAAGAAGTACAAGAAATAGAGATTGATATACAGTTAAAGAAAAGTAAAGATGAAAGAAAGGTGGTTAGAAAACTAGAAATGGAACGGCAGTGATTAAAATTCAATCTCATTAAGAAAAATGAGGTATATAGCTTGGAACTATCATGGGCTTGGGAACCCACATGCAGTTTGTGCTCTTTATAAGTTAGTGGAAAGTAAAGCTCCTCATTGGTGTTTTTAATTGAGACAAAACTTCATAAAAAAAAAAAAAAAAAAAAAACTAGGTAGAATAAAAAAAAAGTGTAAAATACAGGATGTATTGGGATGAGTTCTGAAAAAAGTAATAGAGGTTTAGCATTGTTGTGGAAAGATAAAGTAGAGATAAACTTGAGAAGTTTTTCAAAAAGACATATTGATGTAGAGAGTAAGGGAGAATCGGATGTGATCTCATGGAGAATTTTATAGTAAACCAAATGTTAGGGACCAAACAAACCATGAGAGTTATTATAAGAACTCATTAGGCGTGAAGAAAAATCGTGGCTATATATTGGGGATTTCAATGAGTTGATTTGGAATAATGAAAAATCATGAAACAATATGAGAAAAGAAAGCTAGATGAATGCTTCTAGAGAAGCAGAGGAGGATTATGGTTTAAAAGGTTTGGGATACACAAAATAATTGTTCACATGAAAAACCAGTAGTATACAAGAAATAAATGTTAAGGAATGACTAGATCAAAGATTGTGGAACAAATAATGATGTGATCAATTCTCAAATTTTGAAATCCCACACCTAACAATACCAGTCTTGGATCATTGTCCCATAATAGTAATTGCTTTAAAAAAATAAAGAGAAAAAAAATTATCTTCAAAGATGAGGCACAGGTTTAAAACCTTGTAGATGAAAAAAATAGATTGTGGACGAATAATCAAGAAAAACTAGGGTGAAATTAAATGAAATTCAATATAAAAGCAAATGAAAAAAAAAGGTAAAGGCTGTGGACTTGGCATAAGTCCATGTTTTGTGCAACAAAAAAAAAAGGATAGGCCAACTTAAAAAAGATCTTGAAAAACTCCTTGCAATGGCCCTTATAAATGAGGTACTTAATCAAGTGAAAAGCATAGGGAATAAGCTAAACTATAATCTGAAAATGGAGGAAACCTATTAGAAGCAACATTCAAAGGTGAAATGGCTTCGAAAAGGTGATAAAAATATGAGGTATTTTCAAGCACAGACTTCGGTGAGAAAAAGGAATAATGAAATAAAGGTTTGGAAGATGAAAATAGGGTTTGGAGTGAAGTTGAGGACAAAATAAAACAAATTGCCATTGGATATTTCAAAATTTTATTTCATTCCAAAAAATTTTCAAGATATAAAGATGTTCTAAAAGCTGTTGATCCTTATGTCACTGATGAGATGAATATGATGCTCATTGCAAAGTTTAAAGTTGAGGAGATTCATCAACCCATCAAACAAATAAATCCAATAAAATTACATGGACTTGATAGTATGTTTGCTTTATTTTTTAAAAAATTTTGACATATTGTTGGTAATGATGTAACCAAATTTTGCTTATCTTGTCTAAATGGTGACAAACATTAAAGAGATAAACAATATATATATTGTGCTTATACCAAAAACTAAAAACCCAAAGAACATTACATAGTTTAGACCCATAAGTTTATGCAATGTCATATATAAAATTATTTCCAAGGTCTTAGTTAATAGGCTTAAAAGAATAATTCTTTTATGTACTAGTAAGACACAAAGTGCATTTGTTCTGGGTAGATTAATTTCTAACAATATTCTTATAGGTTATGAATAATACACCATTTGAAAACAAAAAAACAAGGCAATAAAAAGTCTTTTGCACTTAAATTAGATATGATTAAGGCATATGACAGAGTTGAGTGAAATTTTTTTGAGGCTAGAATGTGTAGATTAAGTTTTCATTCTAAATGGATCACCAAGATCATGAATTGTGTGTCACCTATCTCATACTTGATTATTATTAATGGTGATATTACTAATGAGTTTTCCCCAGAAAGAGGAATTTGCCTAAAAGATCCTTTTTCACCATATTTGTTCTTATTTTGCACAGAAGGGCTCTTAGAATTATTAAACAAAAATCAGATCCAAGGATTGTTACATAGTGTTCAAGCAAGCTAATTTGACCTCGAGTTAATCATTTATTCTTTGCTGATGACAGTTTTCTTTTTGTTATTACAAACAAAAGTAAAAGGTGAGATAATGTTGTACATGCCAAAGCGATATGAAGAAAGCTTGGGTCAAAAGATAAACTTGAACAAATCAACTATATTTTTCAGCACCAACATTACAAACAGACAAATGGAGGTTTAGAATTTTTTCAAGGTCCAACAAATGAAAATTTTGGACAAATATTTAGGATTTGGCCACAATGGTTTGGAGAAACAAGAGAGAACATTTAGAGAATTGAGACCATATGAAATCTAGAATGAATGAGAAAAGCCAAAGAATATTGTCTTTGGGGAAAAAGGAAGTCTTTATAAAATCTATTCTTCAATCCATTCTAACTTATGCAATGAGTTGTTTTCTCCTACCAAAGGTGTTATGTGATAAATTAAACAACTTGCTAAACATTTATTGGTGAAGATTTGAAAAGGAAAAAAAAGGCAATTTATTGGCAAAGCTGGACAAAGATGTGTTCGGGTAAAAAATATAGAAGGATAGGATTTAGAGAAATGGGATGTTTTAACAAAGTAATGATGATTAAACAAGGATGGCAAATTCTTACCAACCTTAACATGTTGGCACACAAGGTCTTTCAGGCTAAGTATTTCTCACATAGATCTTTTCTTGATGTTGATTTAGAAGCCCACCCATTACTAATATGGAAAATATGTAGACAATTGATTGCATTAAAATTTTAGTATTTTCTTATCTATTTTTAATGTAATTTCTCTTTAATTTTGGCTTAATCCTTAAAAAATTTGGCAAAAATACTCTCAAATACATAAATATTCAATGTTTAAGTGAAAATATTGAAAATGAGAAATTTTAGAGATTTTAAATGTATTTTGGAGGATTTTTAATGCTAAAAGCTAGAAAAAACTACAACTAGTGTAATTGTGCTATTTTGTCACTTATGAGAGTTTTCTTAACCTTTCTTTTTCAGATTTTTTTAGCTCAATTGAACCTAATGGAACTTTATTTCAAGTATTGATTCTGATGTTTTTCATTTAGAAATGTTTTTCTTAGCTCATTAGTGCATTATTACTTTTGTAGTATTTTCACAAGTGCTAGACAAGTAATAGGTGCATTAGTGAAGTTAGAAATTATTCTTGGACTTGTAATTTTTCAAAAAATTTTCAAGGTTTAAAATGCATAATTTGCTCACTTATGGTTTGAATTTTATGAGCCAAATGAAGAGAAAATTGTTTACACTTGGCATCAAAATGAAGGAGCAAAGTTCAAGTTGTGCTGTTGATGCTTATGCCATGTGTTGAAAGAATTATGGCACCACTTTTGGTAATTCAAAGAGGACCAATTGGAGCTATTGAGTTGGCCATTTGAAGGTTTTTTATTGGTCATAATGTTGACTTATTGGAGCTTAATAGCTCATGAGAAGAAGGCTTGAAGTAAAAGGGGAGCTAGAGGAAGCAAACAAGCAAGAAATGATTTCAAAGACACTATGAAAAAAGACTCTAGAAGGATGGCAATTACTTGGATTTTTATTTTTTTTTGCATTTTTAAGGGCTAAAAACACCTCCCGTTTATCTAAGGGAAAGAGGCTGATCATAGAAGATGAGGTAGCTTAGTTTTGCAATTTTTCTTTTCCTTGCATCAACTTTCTTTTCTCCCCGAATAGTTTCCCCCTTGTTCATTTAAAGGGTTGTTTGGGAGAATTTGCATTTATTTTCTAGCATAATTTCATTTATTGCTTTAATTTTCAACGCATTTTATGATTTCTTCAATAAAAAATCAAGATCTTTAAGTTCTAGTGTTTAATTTTAATTGAATTCAAGTGTTTTTCAAATCTATATTTTGATTTTTATTTTGACTTATTTGCAATGTTTTGATTGGTTCTTGCCTAAATCTAGCTTGTTTTGAGCCAATTTTTTTTTTTAGATTCATAACTCATAGATCTTCAAATTTTAAAAAAATATGATTCAAATTTCATCTACAAAATTCCAAATCTAGCTCCAAAGTTTTCACTAAACTCAGTCAATAGAGTTAAACTTTGAATGAGTGGCAACATATGAAAAGACTTCTTTCCTTTTTGGTATTTGGTTTGATATTCTTGCACTTTACACTTTCAATTCATGTTTTAACTTGTTATTTCTTATTTGATTGCATTTAAATTCATGTTTTTACATTCTGGTTAGTTAATTTTCCTTACAATTGCTTTATTTTTCTAATTTGTACACTAGTTTTGAAGTTTAGTTCATTGAGCTTGGATTTCAATTGTTTGATGCAATTTCTTTATTAATCTATGTTGTAAACTTGTAGGTCTGGGTTGTGTTAGATTAGGTCAAGTTTGTTCCTTCTATAGAACTCTAGATCTAAGTTTGAACTCCAGAATTAGTAGTTACCAACTTCAAATTGCACTTTCAGTTTTCATGTTTTTAGTTTAGATCTTGTAATATTCTTTCATGACTCGAACTTCAATTTAGTTTTCCTTTAAAATCATCTGCCAATCTTGCAAGTTCCAGTTTAATTTCATTCAATTTGAATTAGATTAGATCTACATATCTTTGTTGAATATTCAGTTTCTAGCTTTTGCACCTAAGTTTGGTTATGCTTAGTTCTTCTTAAATTTTTTATTTTAAGCCTTTAATTCTATTTCAATGTTGTTCCAATTTTCATTTACATTCTGTTTTTGTGTAATTCCTAGCTTGTTTGGTTAATTTTTTGAATAATTTTTAGAAATATCTTTTGTTAGAAGTTAAAGTTAGTTAAGAGTTAGTTAAAGGTAGTTGAAGTAAGTTATTTCGATTATGTTTACTTAACTACTATTTTTGTTGAATTTCCTACTTGCCATTTTCAATTCTTAGATTAGGTTTCCATTTTAATTTGCATTTAGTTTATGGCATTTTATTTTAGCAACTATTTTTATAATTTCTTTTACTTAGCTTAGTTTAATACTTACTTTTGTTCGATTAAACCAACTTTATATAGGATTTAAAAATAATAGGTACTTAGTTTAGGAATCTTTTTAGCTAATTGAGATCGATATTTAGGCTTTTTAGACTTTATTATTATTTGAATGGCCTATGCACTAGCAGAAATCATCAATCAACAACTAAAGCAATTATACTAAATCGATTGAGATGGCACATTGGAAATGGAAGATCCATCCACATATGAATAGATAAATGCCTCCCTTTCAATATAGATTTTAAGTCGCAATCATCGAGGAACAAAAACGACGTAAATGGGTTAGTGGCTAACTTGGTCGATGAATGGACTCGAGCATGGAAGTGGGACTTAGTTTATGAGATGTTCACACAAGATGAACCAGATGCTATATGTGGGATACCTTTGAGCAAGATAGACAAACTAGATTATTTGGTCTAGCACTTTGATAACAAAGGTCTACGTATACAACAAATAATGGATATAAATTTCTAAACATGCAAGCTATGGAGAATGACTCAATTGAGGAAATAAATGAAGAAAGGGGGAGAGGGCAGAATGTCAGGACAAAGATTTGGGTAACTGATGCACCATTAAAAATCAAAATACTAATATGAAAGATAAGCAAAAACTTTCTACCAATAAGGGTGAACTTGGCAAAGAAACATATTCTAGTGGCAAGCATATGCATGATGTTAGGAATAGTGACTCAAATCTTATAATAGATTTGTTTGAAATTGGTTGGATATTGCTTGATTGACAAGAAGACTTGCAGAAAAAGAATTCTAAACTGCAAGGGACTTGTAAAAGAAAAATTCTAAGAAGAAATGGATTCTTAATAGGCAAGTTTGTACATTTATAAATAGATGAAATCTTAATAGAGATAGATATGAGAAAAATATATAAAAGAGTTATAAGGTTTTATGGGATAGACACTTTATAGGTGTATATGTTGAAGTGGACTACAGAAGACTAAGATGGTCCACATCGGTATGGTTGTATATGTTAGAGTGGACTAAAAGAGATTGAGATGGTCCATATAGGTATGGGTGCATGAGTGTATCTGTGTATGTGTTTGTTTGGGTTGAGAATACTCCTTAGAATTATAAAAGATTGAGAGGGTTTATGTGTATTGATTGTTGAGTGAGGGTGATTGATTTGTATGTTTGTAATTCTCTATAACTTGTAGATTTTGTTTCTTATTCGTGGACTTAGATCAATTGGGCCGAATCATGTTAAATTATTATCTCTTATGTGATTGATTAATTGTTTGATTTTGCTTACATTGGCCTAATTGGATTTGGAGCTTTTTGCCCAATAGATGGTATCAAAGTTGTAGTGATCCCTAACAAGTGGTATCAAAGGATGAAAAGAGGCATAGAAAGAGGCAAGTCCAAAGAAGCTTGACTCAATGAAGAAGTTTAAGTTAGTGTTTTGAAAATTGATTTTTGTGAAGTGTGAAGACACACAAAAGGCCAATCATGTCTAGTATGAAAATAGATAATTTGATGAAATTTGAGTCAATGTGAAGATTGTTGAGAACAGTGACTCAAATCCTATAATAGATTTGTTTAAGATTGCTTGAATATTACTTGATGGATAAGAAAACTTGCTCAAGAAGAATTCTAAGCTAAAAGGGATTCTTAATAGGTAAGTTTGACTTGCAAAAAAAGAATTCTAAGAGGAAATTGATTTTTAATAGGCAAGTTCATATGTTTATAAATAGATGGAATCTCAATAGAATTAGGTAAAAGAAAAAAATACAAGACAATTGTAGGATTTTATGGGATAGACATCCCATAGGACTAATAGGATTAATGTATGTGTATGTTGGAGTGGACTACAAGAGACTGAGATGGTCCATATAGGTATAGGTGTGTATGTTGGAGTAGACTAAAGGAGATTGAGATGGTCCACATAGGTATAGGTGCATGAGTGTATATGGGTATGTGTTTGTTTGGGTTGAGAATATTCCATAGAACTAGAGGAGATTGAGAGAGTCTATGTGTATTGATAGTTGAGTGAGGTCGGTATAATCTGTATGTTTATAATTCTCTACAACTAGTGGATCTTGTTTCTCATCAGTGGACATAGGTTGATTGGACTGAATCACATTAAATTATTGTCTCTTGTGCAATTGATTAATTATTTGATTTCACTTTCATTGGCTTGATTGAATTTGGGGCTTTTTGCCCATCAAAAGTCTCTACACAATGAAGAATGGATATAAAATGCTAAACAAGCAAGCCATGGAGAATGACTCGAGTGAGGAAACAAATGAAGAAACGGAGAGAGGGCAGAATGTCAGGAAAAAGATTTGGGAAGCTGATGCACCATTAAAAATCAAAATACTAATGTGGAAGGTTAGCGAAGGCTTTCTACCGGTAAGGGTGAACTTGGCAAAGAAACATATTCTAGTGGCAAGCATGTGCATGAGATGTGGGAATGAAGAGAAAACAGTGATCCATTCAGTAAAGGGCTGCTGTTTAGCAACCAAAGTATGGGAAAATATCAATGTCCAGTGGAAGGGGGAAGATGAGCAGCAAAATGAGCCATTACTTTCGTGCGTAAGGGTTACGGAGACAATCGCAGCAGAACAGATGCAAATGCTCATGGTTGGTACATGGACAATTTGGAATGATAGGAATAATGAATATCATGGAAAACAAAAAAGAGATCCAATGGTATTTGCTGCTTTTGTAAGAAGTTAAATTGAAGAGCTTAATAGAGTTCGACAACAGCATGTTAACGCTAATGAAGAACGGGAAAGCAGATGGAAGCCACCAGGATAATTTTCAAAAATCAATTTTGATGCGGCAGTTGATAAAGAAAAGAAACATGAAGGAATAGGGGTACTGATCAGAGATTATGAAGGTAAACTGCCTGGCGTGACAAACCCTTTCACTGCTGAAGCTTATGCGGCTGTAAAGGCGCTGGAATTTGTGAAGGATATGGGAATCCATGACATCATTTTAGAAGGTGACACACTGTCAGTAATTACACGAACGCAGAACTGGAACCAGGATCTATCTCCTATATGGAACTTGAAAGAGGAAGCAAGGGCTGGAGCTGCTGAGTTTAATGAGTGCAGGGTGCAACATATCAGACGAGAAGGAAATGCAGCTGTCCATAAGCTAGAGAAGTATGGATTGTTGATCACTGAAGGAAAGTATTGGATAGAAGAATGCCCTGTTTTTTTACAATCCCTTGTAAAAGATGATGCCAGGACTAGTAACGAATGAATGAAAGCTTCATTTTCAAAAATAATAATAATAATAATAATAATAATGCCTATTTCACTACGCGCAAAATAGAGGTGCAAACACATCTTTAGATGAACTCACTTTATAAGTATGCACTCTGCTTAGAAAACTCTCATTCCATTCTATATACATCCTAGAAAAGCAATTTTTGCATCTTATCTAGCATTCTAGCTCTGATGTAAAAGCCCATTGATTGTTTGTGAAGAAACTATTGCTTTACTAGCTAATTTTGGTATACTTTCCTTCCAGGATCAAGCATGACCAGAGAATTGCGGTATTACTCTACAGTACCTCCATTTCATATTTTCAAATTAGACTTGGAAAATTGCTATCAAGAATAACTTTGCCATCATTCTTTTTATTATGTTACTTAGGTTTAAAGAGTACTAATTGTTCCTTTGCCTTCGCATTCAACCAGGGCATAAGTGTGGCAAACAGGTATATTTTCTTATTCCCAGTTACTTGTATTGGGAGTTTCTTAATCCAAAGCTTGGTACTTCTTGATCAAAATGTCAGGTCTGAATAAGAGCAAATGTTACTTATTAGTTATTTCCTCTGGAAGTTAGCTCTTACCGATTATTACATGTTGCTATATGGAGCTCTGGTTTTAATTTCTAGTGCCTTTGCCCTCAAGTCCCCACTTTTCCCAGCTTGCTCTTTTATGTTATACATGCAGAGGAGGATGCTTCAAAAAATGCATCTATAAGGGATGCCATTGGCGATTCTGACTTTTTCCTTGTGGCTAGAACCTGATGCACGCGCAACGTCAACAAAAACTGGTCTGTCTGATGCCATCTCATGAGCTAATCTTTACATGGAGGTACTGCTCTTAAAAATTTATGCTTTCTCTTGACATAAATTCTCTTTTTTGTTTTCGGTTTTATAAAATGTCTTCCCCTTTTGTCGGGATTTGCTTTCATGTTAAAAATGTATTCATCTTATCTGCTTTATCCCCGCCTTTTCCTCCATATGCCTCCAGTGACCAAATCTTTAGGAATTAGAATGAAGTAAAATTACTGGGCACAGAAGAAACTTTCCTTTGTCATTCAGCTGGATAGCTCATTTCAAGATTACGTTCATTTTGAATTCTTATAATGAGCATGTCTCTGCGTGTTCTGATCACTAATAAGTCGAGAACTTTTAGGCTTTAGCTAAGAGCCTACTGAAGAGCACGAAAGTTGATATAGGGAAATATTTGTACCAAATTCTTCTTTTGCAAAAACTTTTCTTCATTAACTGTTAGATATATGTCGGTTTCAAAATAGACCAAACATATTTTTGCGAGGGTCTGTGGACCTCTACACCTTCTCCATGTGAAAATTCTTTCTTCGCTTCATCCTCCAAGGGAGTGTTATTGATGAAGCTTGAATAGTTTCATTACTAAATACCATAATGATTTTTTGACTTATTAAATTCTTCTGTGGTCATCTCAGTTAAGTGGATATATGCTTATTGTATTCTATATTTAACTTTCTTGCATATCTAAGTAGTATGATATGTACTCCTCTTCACGATGTTGCTAAAAATTCTTAACTCTGGGTAGTGCAGGTAGTGGCGGTGCCATATGAGAACCAGAGAGGTTCATGGCCCCCCAAGAATTTTGAAAGTTATTTAATGGTGTTATGTTTTCAGATATATCTTCCAAAATAAATAAATGGTACCCTAAAATATAATCATTTTTAATTAATTTTCATTTATAACATTTTAACTCATTCAATCTTAAAAAAATTTTAAAGTATCACAAATTTTTTAAGTTTTAACATTAAAATTTGTCTTATCTAAAAATAAAAAATCTATATGAATAATAAGAAGTGATCAACTTAACTCTTCGTAAAACTAAAAATTTTATATTTTTTTAATTATTAATTTTAATAGACTCAAAAAATAAAAAAAACAAGTGAAAAAAATAATTTTATTTCATCACTTGTATTTATTAAAATCATTATTAAAAAAGTATCAAACTTTTTAGTATGATCCTTCTCCCATGACTAATAATAGTTTAATATTTTTGTAAGCTGAGAGAATTTTTTTTATATAGAATGATGTATCCATTTTTTCCTAGTATCAATAATCAGGCTAAAAACTTTTGACTTGGAAGGGAGTATTTCAAGTTTGGCTTGACGAAGAATTTGTTGGGCTAAAAGCCTCCAATCCAATCGCACCAGCGGAAGTGAAATCAAACAATAAATCAAACACACAAGAGACAACAATTTAACGTGGTTCGGTCCAACTGACCTACATCCACGGATGAGAAACAAGATCCACTAGTTGTAGAGAATTACAAACATACATCATATCATCAACCTCACTCAACAATCAATACTCATAAGACACTCTCAATCTCCTCCTCTAGTCCTATGAAGTATTCTCTACCCAAACAAACACAAACCCAAACCCTTGTGCACTCTTTCAACATAACCAAACACATACCCATATGTTCCCATACATCATACCTATGTGAACCTTCTCAATCTCCTCTAGTCCACTCACAAACAAACATACACACCCATAAGACGTAGAGCCCCAATACTCTTATGGGGTGTCTATCCCACAAAACCCTACAACTCTCTTACATCTTTTTCTCATACCTAATCTTGTAGAGACTTCACCTTTTTATAACCATACAAACTTGCCCATTAAGAATCCCTTTCCTCTTAGAATTCTTCTCCTGTAAGTCAAACTTGCCTATTAAGAATCCATTTCCTTTTAGAATTCTTCTCTTGCAAGTCAAACTTACCTATTAAGAATCCTCTTTCTCTTAGAATTCTTCTTTTACAAGTCTTCTTGTCCATCAAGCAATATCTAACAAATCTCAAACAAATCTCTTATGAGATTTGAGTCAATATTTCCAACAGAATTACGCACAAATCATTAAGTTAAATATTGGAGTATAAATAAACTAAACAAGGGATAATACTCCATTTTGACCTACTTTTATACCTTTTTTTAATATGGTATCTAAAATAAAATTTTAATCAAATATTTAAACGATATTTTCCTGTATTATAAATTATTTCAACTCTTAATATTGTTTAAAAAAATATTATACGTAGTTATATATGATCTAAATTTATCTGTTATATTTTATTTTTAAAAAATTAAAATATCTTTAAAATATAATTTTTTAAAAAAAATTTATTTTATAATTTTTTGACCACCGATTTCAGACTAATTCGAGTGCAACAGGTGGAATCGGATCTTTTCCCTTTTTTTTTTTCTATATAAAAAGGCCAAAATGATTTTTTTTCAATTCGTTTCCTACTTATTTAAAAAAAAAAATCGCTTTCAAACAAAAAAATCATAAGCCAAACGTCTCCCATTCCCAAACCCAGTTTCCGACAGTCGGCCTCTGCTCCCGTCGTCGACAAAATTTCACCTTGAGCTTTATTCAATCTCTTCTTCGTCGATCTAAGCTTAATTTTTCCTAAAGACGCCTCAAGAAACCTAGATCTAATCCTTAAGTTTGAAACTTCAAACCACCACAAATTTCTATCCCACCGTCCGATCGTCCTGAAACGGAAGTATGTTGTTCTCCTCCTTCTCCTCTCTCTTTTCACGATTTTGGGATCGCCCCAAGGTCCAATGTCGCCATCAGCCTCTTTTTGCCACCACTCCTCTGCCGCCTCTTACCATCGAAAAAAAAAAAAAACCTCCCACTTCTTCTACTTGAAAAACTATACCTCTCTCATCTCCAATCGAGCCCTTTTCTCTCTTTTTTTTTTATTTTTGTTTTTCTACTTATTTATTTTTTGGGGGGCGTGGTCAACACTGTTTCTCCCCGCCCAAGGGGATGCGTTTTAATTTTTTTTTGGTTTTTTTTTTGGGGTTTTTTGATATGTTGTGAAGTTCGTTGATTAATAGTGGACTGTTTAGGATGGGTGGTTTGGCGGAGGATTCGGATGTTGAGTCTGGGACGGCCAAATAGCCTTTTTTTTTTTTTTTTTTTTGTGTGCTGTTGGGTGGTGATTGAAATACGTTTGTCATTGAAATGTTGGTTGCCAACGAGGAATGTGATTTAAATGTTGTTGTTTGGGATGGTGATTCACGATGTTGGATCAAAATTACGTCATTTTGATGTAAGGGTTAAACCGAATTACATTTTTAAAGAATAAAAAATTTAAAAAAAAAATTTTTTTAATTTATATTTAAAATTTTTTTATTTTTTAAGAATGATACGAGATAATATAATCATGTGTCATCTATATCAATATTTAAATATTATGTCAATATCTTTTTAATGATATTAAATTAGAGTAATTTAGTACATAAAAATATAATTTAAATACTTATTAAATTTTTTTATTTATCATATTAAAAAAAGTATAATAGTGTAAGGATCAAATTAGTTATTATCCTAATAATAAAAAAAATAGCAAACTATATAAATTCTTAAAAATAATTCATGAAATTTACAACTAAAAATGAGTTACATAAAGATTATGAATAAAAATTAAAATTAATGCTCATTTTATAAGAGTTTTGATTAGATTATTTACCTACAATTTTTGAAAACTTTAAAGTTACAATGTGTTGATCTATTTATTAAATTTTATTAATCTATTCATTTTAATCTTTAATTTTTTTACATTAATTTTTATTCGAGACTTTCAATATTTCATGAAACGTTATACTAATTAGTTTTCCTTATAAAAAGGTACTTAACCTTAATTGATAAGTGATTTCACTAATTATTTCGAATTGATCAATAAAAGTAAAAACAAAGACAAATAACATGAATTGATAAAAATAAACTTCTAACTAAATAATTGCTTTCATTTCGATTTTATTCTTAATTTTATATATAAAATATATCAATCATATAATGTGTGCATAAAAAATTATGTACTTGCATATGTATTTCACCCCTTAATGAAAATTCTAGCTTTGTTATTGTATGTAGGCAGGAGCATATGCTTGTTTCATAGAGAAACTAATGATTTATTAGAAATAGTGACTCAAATCTCATAAAAAATTTATTTGAAATTAACAAGATATTGCTTGATTAACAAAAAAACTTGAAAAAAAATATTTCTAAGAGAAAAAAGATTCTAAGTGAAAAAATATTTCTTAATAAGCAAGTTTGTATACTTATAAATAAGTGAAGTCTTTATAAGTTAGGTAAGAGAAAAATATATAAAAAAAATTGTAGGATTTTATTGGATAGATACTTAATAAGACTACTAGAGATTAATGTCCTTATAAGTGTGTATATTTGAATATTTATGAGTAGATTAGAAGAGACAGAAAGTTCACATAAGTATAATGATTGTTTTGTTTAGGCAATGCCATAACATATAAATATGAAAATCTATAGCTAAACTTAACAAATGGATGGAGTCGTCACCAATCTTTTTTAACTAGGTGTGATTGACCACCTAAAAAATTTATCTTCTTAAGGAGCTCTTAAGCTTGACTAAGAGTCCTTAAAAGAATAAGTTCGGGTCTACAAACCAAAACAGGATTTAGGAATTTGGTTACATGTAGAGAAGGTTATAGCACCCCTACATGTTCATCTGAAGGATGGTATCATATTATTTTAAATTTATATTAAAGTTTTAATTCTAATGGTTTCAAATTTTTATGTTGAAATATTAGAAATAATTCTTAAGATTTTTCTATCAATCTGATAGAATTTTAAAAAATATTCTCTCACCTTAAGTGTATTCAAGGATCCCATTTGTTTTCTTGAAGAGGCTCTATCATCAAAAAAATGTTATTTATTATTTTTTTGTTGAAAATATATCTAATTATTTTACCATTTGAGTCAAATTAGAAATATTTTTTTTTGAAAATTTTAAAATTTTCACTATTTGAACTTATTTAGAAATTCTCTTTATTTATTTATTTTTTTTATTTCTAAATTTTTCACAATTTGGATCAATTTAGAAATATTTTCTTTTTTGAAATTTCAAATTTTTTCACCATTTCGACCTGTTTAGAAATTCTTTTTCTTTTTTTTTTGTTGTTTTCAAAAAGAAAATAATATGACAATTATTTTTTATTAAAATTTTATTTAAATTCTTTCACTATTTAGGACAAATTTAAAGAAATTTCTCACGTAAAGATTTTTTAAGAATATACCATTTAAAATTTATAAGAATCTCATCTTTGAATAATTGTCAAATATTTTCAACTCAAATTTTTTTATTTTTTTCTCTTTTCTTTTTTTGTTTGAAAATAAATATTAATTATTGTTATTAAAATTTTATCTAAATTATTCTACAATTTACGACAAATTTAGCAAAATTTCTCACTTAGGAATTTTATAGAAATTTACCATTTGAAATTTTTATAAATTTCATCATTGGATAATTAATATTTTTTTCTAAATTAATCATGCAAAAATAACCCTAAAAGTAAACAAACAGATAAATAAAAAACTAATAAAAATAAAATAAATGAAAAAAAAATACAAAAAAAGGCTTAGCTCAAGAGATTCGACGTGGCTTGGCTACAGGCACAAAAAACGGCTTAGGGGTCGCAGCTTGGCTGCTCAGTTGGACTTAAAGGATTGGTTGGTAAGTGGGTCGCGCTATAGGTAGGGTCACCATAATGAAAAACCTGGGGATCTTGGTTTTTTTTAAACGTCAAAAAGACATCATTTTGGTAACACTATAAACGGCTAAATTCCTTCTTTTTGCTTCAGATCTCATTTTTCCCCTTTTTCTCTTCCCTTTCTTTTCTTTCTCTTTCTCTTTAGAAACCGAAGAACTCCGATTGAATCTTCACCAAATTCTAAAAAAAGTCACCAGAATCTGGGTTGGATCACTGAAAGTTCGTCAACAAATTCAACCGATATTGAAATCTTCAATTGAATTTTAAAAAACTTGCCAGAAAATTTAACTGGTGCCAAAAAACTCATCAAAAAATTCAACCAACGCTGAAAAACTTCGCCAAAATCTAGAATTTTCTAGAAAAATTCCCAGAAATTTTTTTTAAACCAAAAAAAAACTCTAAATTTATTTTTTTGCTTTCTACTTGCTGTGTTTTTATGTGTTCCTTGTTGGAGCTGTGTGGGCATGTATTTATAGGGTTTAAATTCAAAGAACCCTAAACTAGAAAAGGTTTCAATCATTTCTAAGTTTTAACTCCAAATTTTAATCCAACTTAAACTCTACATACAATTTCACACAAACTCCACCTGCTAGTTTTTTTTTATTTATTTATTATTTTATTATAAAAATTGAATGTAAACCCCGGATAGATTGAAATGTCTACAGCTGCCTTTCTTTGCATATTTTTTGTGAAATAGGAATTGTGCAAAGACGTAAACAACTCAATCAACTCGACACATTCTTTCACTTGTTTTTTTTGTGATAACCAGACACTATAACTGACTGAATGACATAAGGTTCCCTTAAGTAGAGGCTTACAACTTTGAAAAAAATAAATATGGCTCCTATAAACAGAGGCTCAATGATTTTGAAAAATAAATTAAGCTCTTCTAAACAGAGGTATCACAACTTTGAAAAATAAAATGCTTCTCTAAATAGAGACACCACTTCTTTGAAAAATAAAATGCTCCTCCAAACAGAGGCACAACAACTTTAAAAATAAAATGCTCTTATAAACAGAAGCACAACAACTTTAAAAAAATAAAAGGCTCCTCTAAACAGAGGCTCTAAACAAAAGTACAACAACTTTTGAAAAAATAAAAAGCTCCTCTAAACAGAGGCACAACAACTTTTGGGAAAATAAAAGGCTCCTCTAAACAGAGGCATAACAACTTTTGAGAAAATAAAAGGCTCCTCTAAATAGAGACATAACAACTTTGGAATAAAAAAAGGCTCATTGACAATCATGTCCAGAGGAGTCATAGATCAGATCTGATGAAATTTGTAATAGAAACTCAAAGATTCACAATTTAAGTTCAAAATTCAAAGGTTCAAATTCGCAATAACCTTTTAGCTTCGCAAGAATTCACTGAAATTTGATTCTCAAAATTTCAGTCTCAAAATTTTAGATATGCAAGAATTCATATTTGCAAGATTTCAAGATCCACATTTGCAAATTGCAAGACTCACATCCAATATTTAAAAATTCTCATTTGAATTTTGGAGATTCACATCCAAAAGTTCAAAGTTTCTCATTTGGGTTCAAAGGTTCATACTTGACAAATTTGGGGTTCACATCCAAAAAGTTTAAACTTTTCGTTCGAATTTTGGAAATTCACATCCAAAAGTTCAAAGCTTCTGATTTGAGTTTAAATATTCACATTCAATAAACTTCAAGGTTTCACATCTCTAAGATTTTCATTTGATACTCAAAGATTTTCATTTAAAACTTCATCCAAAGTTCAAAATTTCTTTTTCAAATGACTTTCAAACTTTTACCAAAGTCAAAATTTTGTATGAATGTCATGATCAGTGATGCAAATGCTTTCTTAATGATGCAAATGCTTTCTTAATGATGCAAATGCAACAATCTAAATTCTTACAATGCCATATTCTCAACCATAATTCAAATGTTTACTGCATAATGCAAATGCATAACTAAACCAAATTTTTAAATATTCTCCAAACAACAATGCAAATGCAATGTATGTAATGCGAATGTCAATGTCATGAAATTCTAATTAAATGTGGTAACATGGATCTCAAGACTCCACCATTTTGAGCTTTTTAGCACTAGCCATTTCAGAACAAATTTTGTTTTCTATCACTTGGTCACCATTCATAGGCTTCTCAACACTATCCATTTCAAAACAAATTTTGTCCTCAATCTTTTGGTCACCACTCATAGGTTTTTCAGCACTAACCATTTCAAAATAAAATTTTCCCACTAATCCATATTATTTTCATCATTCGATCACAACACATAGGTTATGTAGACCAATTCATCCCTATATTCATCACTTGGTCATATCATCTTTTTAAAATTTACCCTTTCTTCATTTTGTTGGCCAATCCATCACCAAATTCATCATTTGGTCACACCATGTGTCGTCTCAAATATCTTTTCTTAGGTTTTTACCATCTCTTTATTTTTTTGCCCCTTATCATCTTGAATTTTTTTCAAAGGAACACAAGAATCTTTTAAGCACATATTCATTCAATCATTATCATTTCAAATCATGATAAATACAATACAATCATACATTTTCTTGATTTATTCTAGGAACACAGCAATAAAGGAGCACCAGGTGAATTGAAAAAAGGGTAATCAATGAGAAGTGAGTATGGTACAAAACAAATGGGCAAAGGATCAAATTCAAAAAAATACCTTGGAACAAATGGAATAACAATATCCAAATAATAAATACTCAAACAATTCTTAATATTAATCCAGGATTCTTTTTTAAAAACACATTCCATTGACTTTTGATATCATTTTAAGCTTATTGAACTTTGCCCCAACTTCGAAAAATCTACAGATGTCTCTGATCTCCCATCCATGTGAACTGTTTATCCGACTCTCAGCTTATAAATTTTTTCACCCAAATCACCCTTTCGAGTTTTCAATTTGAGTATTCCTTTTTCTTCTTTTTTTTGTCGTCTTTTTTTCTTTTATTTTTTCTTTTTTTTATTTTCATTATTTTTATTATTTTTATTTTTTTTTTTTTTTTTATTTTTTTATCTTTTTTCTCTTTTTCACTTTTTTTTCTTTTTGTTTTTCATCCATTAGCGATATCTCCCACCCATCAATTTGTAGAATAATATAGCATGATTTCATTATTCCATCATAAGCATGCCTTAGCCCAACATATAATCATTTAATTTGAGCATTCACATTTAATCCAAATAGATTTTAAAGGTTGTAATGTAAGTTATGGTGAGGAGTTATGAAAGAAATGGATAAAATAGGCTCAAAATATGTGTTTAAAAGGGTTCAAAACCAAAGGATCATTTTTCATCATTTGACGCAACTTGACATTTTGCCTCATTCCACTTTAATTCACTACTTTTTTTGTTCTCATCCATTTTATTCCTCATAAAAAGATTCTCATTACTTTACCCCAAATCATGTGTGGCATTCATTTTCTTTTCTTTCATTCTTTTGTTTTTTTTTTCTTTTTTTTTTCTTTAAGACCTTTTGTGATCTTTTTACCTTTTTTTTTTTCAAAAATTATCCCCTAGTGTGAAGGATGATCCTTGGTTGGGGTTCTTTAGAAAAAAAAATATAATAAGCTCAAAGAGGTAGCAATGAATGGTTTTTCAAATGGTAAAGAAAGATGATCATTTTTCATCTCAAATGTGAATGCTTTTCTTAAAAATCATCTATTTAACAAAAGTAAGCTCATGAATCTTTATAACAGATTACACATCTTCATGACATACCTATTTTACATCTCTAGTAATTGGCTTTTTTTGCCCAAATAGTCTCCTCAAATCAATGTGAATGAGTTCTCAAAATTAAACCTCAAAATTATTGTTATCATTGTCTAAATATTCTTCATCTGAAATTTAAGAATGGGAATGAAAAGTTATGAAAGGTAATAAAGCATGAAACAATAGTTGAATGAAAGAGAAAATATAATAAAATGCATTATCTTTACCTTTTATTAAAATGATAACAAATAAAATCCTATTGCATAAAAGAAATCCTAAAATGACAAGAAACTTCTAACCAACTTTAACATCATTGTTTTTTCCAAAATTCATACCCCTATACAATTGAGTGAAGGATCTTTCTTAACATCTGGCTCCTTGATTCATTGTAGCTTTTCAGGCCTTTTCGGATCAACGTGTTTTTTATTTCTCACTCAAAGTGTTGACATTATGATTGGGTAATAGATTGCTACTAATATTAGGTGTTGTTGCTCCTCTTTGATCAAATTTTATCATTTCATCATCGATCTATCATTGCACCTAATACTTTAGAGCAGTGTAATTTTTAGTAGAATGGTCGATAATTCCATAGTGGTAGTCATAGTGAGCTATAGGATCATACCACTTGAGATAAGGTGACTTAAGCAGTTCCATATGATTGAGAGCAATCAAGTGATTATTATAGAGCTCTCGATATAACTCTATATAAGTCATGGGGATTGGATCAAATACAAATTTTTTGCAAGTAGTTTGTTACTCTCTTAAACCACTTATTGGGTTAGAAGGATGAGTCTGAGGTCTCGAAGAAGGTTGAATGTTAAGGCCGTATATGGAAGCATGGGGGCTAAAAATAGGTTGATATATGGATAAATAAGATAGTTGTGGTACTGGCTGGTATGGGTGGAATGAGGTATTATTCATAACAGGATAGTATGAAGAGTAACCTTATGGATAGGGTTGATATCCCCTACTTCTTGGTTTTTCCTCCTTTCAAGTTACCATTTTTAATGGCATTCTTAATGATTTCACCTAAGATCATCATGTTGATAAAATTATTTGTTGTATTCCCTATCATCTTTTTATAATAGAAAGATTTCAAAGTACTGACAAACAATATCATGGTCACTTTCTTGGTTAAAGGAGGTTGCACTTGAGAGGCAATGTCTTTCCACCTCTGGGCATACTCTTTGAATGATTCAGTCACCTTCTTTTTCATATTCTATAAAAAAAGGCAATTAGGAGCTAGATCTATGATATATCAGTATCGATTAATGAAGTTATGGGCCATATCATCCAGGATCGAATACGGGTCCTATCCAGTTGGACATACCACCTAGCAACAGAGTCCGTAAGCCTATATTGGAACACATGCATCAATAATTTCTCATTATTAGCACAAGCTGTCATATTTCGATAGTATATGGTAATATGGGTCTTTCGACACTTTGTACCATCATACTTCCTGAACTCTGGCACCTTGAACTTTAATATAATAACCACATCTGGGACTAAATAGAGCCCAACAACATCTATGAAACCATAAAAACCAATGCCCTTTACAGCCTGTAACCTTTCCTCTAACAAGTTTATCTTTTGTTTAGCCTTTGAGGCTTTTACAGTCTTTTTCCCCTTAAGCCTTAATTTTTTTTCTCTTCTGGATCATCTAAGTTGGGGATTGATACTGATTTTACTGCCTTCTCAATAAAACTCTGGTACTACCTTGGATTTGAAGCTGATGGCATTTTAAGGTATGTATACCCTATTGGGTATGTATACCCTATTGGGTATGTATACCCTATTGGGTATGTAAACTGCTGGGGTGGTGCATCCTGAGTGGACTAAGCTTGATGAGGCCTAAAGCAAAGGGGGCATAGAGGGTCAGTCACCTCTTATGATGGATGGTTTTATTGGCTAGTACTTTTTTTTATACCCTTGCCTCTATTCAATTTGTTCAAAGCCTCTAAAATTTTATTCAACTCACATTCAAGCTTTTTTGAGCTTTCTCAATCCTCTCAAGATGATTGAAATTTTTTTGTTCCATTTGTCTGACTCGAGCTCTTGTGCTGTATTGGTGAGTTAGGTTTTTGCTTGGTGGAGCTATCCTTGAACCTTGAATGCCATAATTATATTATTAAATATACTATGCTTTATGTATGATATGTTGACGGTTGAATGGAATGTATATTTTCATGGATGAAATCTAATATGAAACTAATGGAGATGCACGATGTTATATATGAAAATGAAAATGATTCATGATATGGTAAGACAGATGCACAAAGTCAAACAAACAAAATGGTTAGATCACAAACCGTTCCTTCATGTGTCCTAACTTTGGGTTACATCTATCACTAGGTAGAAAAAGCTCTATCTTAGGGTTGGCCTCTTAAGTGTATAGGGTTAGGTGATCTTGACCACTAAAGGTTCTCAAATTGTTCCTTACATCATTGTCCATTACAAACTAGTAAAGCAATCCTATCCTTACCCATCACAGGCTACCAACAGAAATGATTCAATTTAAGTGAGAGTATTTCGCTAGCTATTAAGGAGATTATCATTTCACAAAAGCGTAGGTACTTTACTCTCTCCTAAGAGGGTCAAAGCTCGGGTATAGAGCTCATGTAATGCAAATGCATGTGATAGTCTATGTGAAGGAATATATAAGTTTCATGCCCCAAAAATAAAAGAAAAAAAGACAAAAACGTTAGTAAACAAATAATACCATTTAAAACCATTAGATCAAAGGATGGGATAAACTTAAAATTATTATGGCCTAACTCTTTATAGCATCCCCAGTGGAGTCACCAAACTGTCATAACATATAGATCCAAAAATCTATAACTAGACTTAACAAATGGATGGAGTCACCACCAATCTTTTTTAACTAGGTGTGATTAGTCACCTAAGGAATCTATCCTCTTAAGGAGCTCCTAGGCTTAACTAAGTGTCCCTCAAAGAATAGATTCGAATCTACAAACCAGAACAGGGTTTAGGAGTTCAGTTACATGTGGGAAAAGTTATAGTAACCCTATATGTCCATCCGAAGAATGGTACCATATTATTTTAAATTTATCTTAAAGTTTTGATTCTAATGATTTCAAATTTTTATGTTGAAATATTGAAAATAATTATTGAGATTCTTCTATCAATCTGGTAGAATTCTCAAAAATCTTCCCTCACCTCAAGAATATTCAAAGATCCTATTTATTTTCTTGAATAAGCTTCATCATCGAAAAAAGATTTATTTATTATTTTTTTGTCAAAAATATATCTAATTATTCCATCATTTGGGCCAAATTAAAAATACTTTCTTTTTTAAAATTTCTAAATTTTTCACCATTTGAGCTTATTTAGAAATTCTTTTTATTTATTTATTTTTTTGGATTTCTAAATTTTCCACCATTTGGGCTTATTTAGAATTTCTTTTTCTTTTTTCTTTTTTTTTATTTGTTTTCAAAAAGAAAATAATATGACAATTATTTTTTATTAAAATTTCATTTAAATTCTTTCACCATTTGGGACAAATTTAAAGAAATTTCTCACCTAAAGATTTCTTAAGAATTTACTATTTGAAATTTCTAATTATCTTATCTTTGGATAATTGTTAAATATTTTCAATCAAAATTTTTTTTTTTTATTTTTTTCTCTTTTTTTTTGTTTGAAAATAAATATTAATTATTGTTATTAAAATTTTATCTAAATTATTCTACCATTTGGGATAAATTTAGACAAAATTTCTCATTTAAGAATTTTATAGAAATTTACTATTAGAAATTTTTATAAATTTCATCCTTTGATAATTAATATTTATTCTCAAAATTTATTTTATATTTTTCCTAAACTTAATCATGCAAAATACCCTTAAAAGTAAACAAACACATAAATAAAAAATAAAATAAATGAAAAAAAAAAAATACCAAAAAAACGAAATAGCTTGACTCAGGGGATTCGGCGCTGCTCAGCTACAGGCATAAAAAATGGCTCAGGGGACGCGGCTTGGTGGCTCAATTCGGCTCAAGGGATCGGTTGGTATGCGAGTCAAATGATGGTCAAAAGCGAGTCGCGCTACGGGCCGGGTCTCCCAAATGAAAAACGCATGGATCCTGAGTTTTCTTAAATGCCAAAAGGGCATCGTTTTGGTGACTCTATAAAAGGCTAAAATCCTTCTTTTTGCTTCAAATCTCCTTTTCGCCCTCTCTCTCATCCTTTTTTTTCTCTCTTTTTTTTTTTTTAGAAACTGAAGAACTCCGGTTGAATCTTCATCGAATTCTAAAAAAAGTCACCAAAATTTGGGTTAAATCGTCGAAAGTTCATAAAAAAATTCAACCAATGTCAAAATCTTCAACCAGATTTTGGGAAACTTACTAGAAAATTGAATCAATGCCAGAAAACTCGTCAAAAAATTCAACCGATGCTGAAAAATTTTGTCAAAATCTAGAATTTTCTAGAAAAATTCCCAAAAAAATTTTTTAAACCCAAAAAAACTCTGGATTTTTTTTTTTTTTTGCTTTCTACTTGTGTTTCTGTTTGCTCTCTGTTAGAGTTGTGTGGACATATATTTATAGGGTTTAAATTCAAAGAACCTTAAACTAGAAAGGGTTTCAATCCCTTCTAAGTTTTAACTCCAAATTTTAATCTAACTTAAACTTTTCATACAATTTCACACAAACTCAACCCGCTAGATTTTATTTTTTTATTTTTCTTATTTTTTATTATTTTATTAGCAAAAATTAAATGTAGATCCTCGGATAGATTAGGGTGTCCACAGGCAGATTAGAGGAAATTGATATAGTTCACATGGACATATATTTATTTGGGTTGAGAATTTCCAAAAAATTAGAGAAGATTAAGAGGCCTTATAAATATTAATTGTTGAATACTTATTGATTTATTTTGATGTAATTTTTTATAACTAATTGATCTTTTTTCTTATCCGTGAATATAGGGTGGTTGGACCGAATTATATTAAATTATTATCTTTTATGTGATTAATTAATTGTTTGATTATACTTCCATTGGTTTAGATGTTTTATTGATAATCTCACAGGAACAATGATGAGGTTTAGGAGATTGAATCTTGTACAAAGAGGTATAGAGTTTGTAATGTGATTGAAAATGGGGTACATCCTCTTGTCACAGGCCGAGACTCAACCTCTAGGCTCATGTGGCTCCAAGACCCGGACATGCACTCATCTAGCATCCCAGATCAGCCTATCTATCATGATTCATATCCTTGTGAGGTATTGTTCGCTCTAGCCCTTCTGGCTTCACGATTTTATCCCACAAAAGGTGCCTCACAAGGAAGGGAATGTGTGAACCCTTTTATACCCTAATGACTCCCCTTTCATGTTTGATTTGGGATTGGAGTACCTTACCTACTCCTCCTTGGAGCACTTGGTGTGACATTCTCCCCCACCCAACCTCATGACACCTTCATTACGAAAGCTAGTCACCCTGCCTATCCCCCTCGAGGCATTTGGCATGAGTCGAACGATCCAAGGCCTGCTTTGATACCAGTTATCATGGGTTGAAACTCAACCTCTAGGCCCGCACGACTTCAAGACCCGGGCATGCATTCATCTAGCATCCTAAATCAGCCTATCGTCACGATTCACACTTTTGTGAGGTATTGTCCACTCTAACTCTTCTGGCCTCATGATTTTATCTCACAAAAGATGCCTCACAATGAGGGAAATGTGTGAACCCTTTTATACCCTAGTGACCCCCCTTTCATGTCCAATGTGGAATTGGAGTACCCTACCTACTCATTTTTGGAGTGCTTGGCGTGACACTTGCACCCACCTGAGGAGCTGAATGCAAAGGGCTTTCATTTGATGCATCCACTCACTGCCCTCTATGCATCAACTCGTGCATTGGCTAATGTTCTTAAGAACCCTGAAGGAAAATAGAACCAATAGAGATCACCTTCACAAGATGGCTACTTTTGAAGAATTTAATCAACTGGTCAAGTTGGAATCTTCGTTTGAACTTGAAGCATGTTACTCAGATATGAGGAGTGCTGTAGGGGAAAAATCATGATAGTGTGGGGACTGGGGAGAAATTATCTAGGAATTCGTTTTTACCAAGAAAAAGTATCATGTGAGTTTTCAAAACTTAAATTCAACAGTCTCCAAAGAACTGATAGAAAATCCATGTGCTTCATTTAGAATCCGAACTATCCAGCCTCTCGACTATGATCTCCATGACTGTTTCTGTATTAATTGTTCAATTATAAGCTATCTGTTTAGAGACAGCAATCTTGCTCATATTATTAAGAATGTCATCTTCAAGTAGGTACCTTACGATTTGTTTCATAACTATTTGCTCTCTGTTAAAATGGCTTACAGGCAATAGCTGATATACAGCACGATTTCAATTAGCATGAGAGAAATGTTCAAACTAGCTAAAAACGCAAGGTGGACAGAATGAAAACAATATTTACAGTATACTCCGTTTGGAAAGAGGGAAAGAGGAAGGAAGGAAGGAAGAAAAGGTGGAAGAAAAAACTATTTTTTCCGACTTTCCCGTCCTGTGACAAAAGGAAAATAAGAAAGGAAAACAAAAATTAGTTGATTCGTACACTTCTTTTCTCCAAATCCAATCCTCCTAAATGTTGAAGAAAAACAGTGTTCATCTAATCTCATTTTTTTCTCTCTATTCTTCATCCTTCCTACCTAATATAACAAAAGAAATATAACTTTTCTTCCTTTCCTTATAATTTTCTAAAATATTTGTCTTCCCTCCTTTTTCCGTTTTTTCCTACCAAATATAATGTTAGGTGAAAAAAATTATGTTTAGGTCCCTGAAAATCTTGTATTTGATTGTTCCTTTGCCTTGTGAATGGACATCTTCGAAGTTTGCTTTCCTAATCTTGGGTATAAAATCTTTGCCTGGTTTTCTTTTGGCAATTAGTTTTCTTGTGTAGTTATCATGTAAGGTTATAAGTCAGCTGTTAAGACAGCAGACTTTCTTTTCCTCCTCTCCCTTCTTGCAATAAAACGAAACCACCTTCTTGTTAGCACTAATTAGTTCTATAATTATAAGGAATTGTTTACTAGATTAATTTCTTAAATTTACTTCTCAGGATAGACAACACAAAGGGGATGTTTTCATCCTTCAATTATTGGCTCCGGAACTACTCTTTTTCAATTAGCCTTACCCAATATGGTCCAATAACTCCTATATCTCAGTTCACGGGTAGTGCCTGCTACTACTCTTCCATGTGAGTTCCATAGTCAAGCACTTTTTAGATAGAGCCATCACTGACACCATAGATAGTATTAACCAAACTTTTTTCCTAAATAATCTATGCTGTTAATGTCATCATTCACCTTTAAGTATTGCAAATCTTTATCATCAAAGGCAAAAGTTGGAGACTAGTTGTTAATGCGGTTGTTGGCTTCTACTTTAATCAATGAAAATCTTGAAAGCTCACCCTTTTGTCATTCGCCTAGTCCCCACTTTTTCCAAAACTTGGACCCACTACTATCCTTTGGAACTGCTTATAAAGGCATAAAACTTGTGCGTTGCCCACCCCACTCACTGAAACAGGTTTCACTCTTAAACCTCCAGTTTCTTCAGGTACAGTTCAAGCTTTTCTCAGATATGGCGCAGGGAAGGGGCAGTGTAAGGCAAGCCAAGTTCGCAGCTGCAATATTCCTGCTATGCTTACTGGTTTGCTTGGAAAATGTTGATGCGGCAACTTATACTGTTGGAGGCAGCAGTGGTTGGACTTTTAACATGGCTAATTGGTCTAAAGGGAAGCGCTTCAGGGCTGGTGATGTGCTTGGTAAGTATATATCATCTAACCTAAAAGAATGAAGACATTTTTTTCATGCTCAGTTTTTCAAGTTACATCTTTGCAAACTTGTACTTTGATTTTGCAGTGTTCAACTACGACGCAACGATCCACAATGTGGTAGCTGTGAACCGAGGAGGCTACACCAGTTGCACCACACCGGCCGGTGCAAAAGTGTACAACTCAGGGAAAGATCAGGTAAAACTGGCCAAGGGACTAAACTTCTTCATATGCAACACTGCTGGTCACTGTGAATCTGGAATGAAGATTGCCATAAATGCAATCTAATCACCTGGTATCTTGTTAAGAATTTAGTTAAAAGAGTTACTACGCTTTGATTTAGCTATAGCTAGAACGTGAGTAGAAGAGCAGGGAAAAAAAATGCTCTGTTGTTGTCATTTTGCCAGGTCTAAGCATTTCTAATCATCTCATATCACCTGATGTACATTTACTTTGTAAGGCCCACCGGCCACCAAGGCTCACGGACTTTGTTCGGTTAAAATGGTCAGTGTTTGGTATTATTTTACTTTTGTCCCTGCAAGGTTTGTTTATTTTGGGTTTTGGAATTTGGATGTTTGTTTTTCATAGGTGCATGTCCTCGAACCCGGTTCGCTTCTCAAACAAAGCTACAGTCCTAGTTTGACTGTTCCCGGTTCCAAGTTTTCTTTGCACCAAAACCTTCTAAAATCCAAGTTTCGAAAAAAAAAAAACAAAAAGAACGATATTTAGTTAGCAGAATCTTATATTCAAAGAGAAAGTTTGGTACCCGAAAAAATAAAATATTTGAGATATTCTTTTTTTTTTTTTTTCAGAGCATTTTGTATTTAGATTCATTCATTTAATATTTGAGATATTAATTTTTGTATAATTATTATAATCTTCTTAACATATATGATGAAAATTTTTTATTTTATTAACAATAAATACCCAAATGATAGATGATGTATTTAGTACTAAAAAAATAAATATTTTAATTGATTGTTGTTTTAATTTATAAAATATCATCAAGTATAGTGTTTGTAAACATAAACACCTTAATTGATAGCGTGAATTTTATTTAGAAAAAAGATTAATTAAGATGTTTGGTACTCAAATTGCCTTAAATGTTATATTTTAAAATTATAAAACAGATCAATTAAGACGTTTGTGTAACCAAACACCTTAATCGATCCTTTTTAATAATTATAATTGATGGTTTTGAAAATAATCAATTTGTTATGATATTTGTCTATTAAATATAAAAGAAACTTATTTTTAAATCAATTAAGGCATTTTTATACACAAAAGCCTTAATTGATGATGTTTTAAAATTATAAAACTGATCAATTAAGGTGTTTGTATACAGAATCGCCTTAATTGATCTATTTTAAAATTATAATTTAGATCAATTAAGGCACTTCTGTACAAATACACCTTAATTGTTCTAAATTTTAAATTATAAAACTGATCAATTAAAGTATTTGTATACAAAAACACCTTAATTGATGTAATTTAAAAATTATATTTTAGATCAATTAAGGTGTTTCTGTACACAAACACCTTTAATTGATCATAATTATAAATTTTAAAATTGGTCAATTAAGGCATTTGTAACACAAACACCTTAATTGATCATTTTAAAAGATTCATTCCCCATTTTTTAACCTTGGAAAACCAAAAGGCTAATATAGTTTAATGATAAAAGCTACAATGCATGTATTTCCCTAAACCCATCAATCCTCAATTGGCATTTTGGTTTCTTCATCTCCCTCGTTACCATTGACCGTGAACCACTCAATGTCGTCGCACATTGTTTTTACTGGGTATGTGCAAATTTAATCATTTTTGTACAATGTTTATTCATCTATTTTTTCAATTTTTTCCTTCCTTACTATATATATATTTTTATTTTTATTTATATAAGCATTTACCATCGTCACCCACATCGCACACCCTCCATGCATTGCATACATGGTATTTTCTTTATTGTTTGGTTCGAGTATTGTAGTTCACCAAATGGTTTTATGAAAAATAGTTGTTATATTTTTTCCTCATTTATTTTGCATGAAACTCTTATGATATGATGAAACACAGTATGGCTTGTAGCATGCATATTATTATTGGCTTTTATTCTGTTTTATGTATATTTGTCTATTTACTATATTGGATGCTAGTTGTTTTTACTGTGTGGGATATATAGATAGACAATTTGGTGTATTTCATATAATTTTGATAAAAATCACAAGTATTATGGCATCTAAAGAACATATGTCTCCTTTTGCTAAACATGAAGAAGACATACCCATCATGAAAAAAAAAATCAAAAGGATGTGGTAAACAAATTAAAGGGAATGGGATGAAAATTCACCTCGCGTTCAATCAAGATAGGCAACCTATGTTAAATGGATGTGCAAAGTTGGCCAACCACATTGGAGCTATCATCAAGCATATTATATCTATTACCTACCTTAATTGGCAAATGGTATATGGGATTTGGTTGTACTATGTTTATTCAACAATATCCAAAATTTTGTTAATTGTTAAGTCAATTGAATTAAAATGTTGATTTTAATGTATTCAATTTTTTAGGAATTGTTTGATGTCCTAATCAAGTATAAAAAGTTTGTGTTACAATTGTTTGAGAAAGTATTCAGAGACGTTAAGAGAAATTGACCACCCAATACATTTTACTGTTCACTTATAATTCTGAATTGTTGGTTGATCTTCCAATGACATATGCAAATGTTATCAGTTATGAAGAGTGGTCGCAGTTTGTTTAAGATCATTTATCAGATGAATTCTCGATATACATACTCAATTTGTTAATTGTTTATAATATTTTGTTTAATATATTCGATATCTTAATATGTGACTTATCTTATTTTTTTTTTCAAAAAATCAAAGAATAACAAAAGAACGTTCGGGTCCAACAATTATATTACCATCGGACATTGAGAAAAGGGCTATGCAAATGTCAAGTATAATCTTATAAGTATTCAATCGCTTGTTTTATACTCGTATATGAATATTTATGATGATTGAGGAACTTATAATGATTCTTTTTTCAAGAATCATCTAGCTTTAGAACTAAAAGTTTTAGATAGGATATGTGGAAAAAATGACATATATGCAAAGATGGATCATTTGCAATGAAACAACTTAAAAAATGGCTAAAAAGATTGTAAGTTTATTTCGTTATTTTATCATGTATGATAAATGTGCTTTTATGCATGACTATATATTGTATTTGGTTATTTACACACCATCATTTTGTATTTTAGGATGAATTTGCTACAAGATATTAATCTAGTGACCTACAAATTGATTATGGGGAAGATATTATCTTTAGCTTTAGGATCCAAAGACAGACATAGTCGAGTTCAAAAGGTTGGTAGATTTGTGTCGCCATTATAGTTCTTTAAGCATCAACCCAAACCCCCTAATGAAAAATGCAACATATGAAGCAATCATTCAATAACAACAAAAAAGACTTGATGAGCAAAAGCAACACCTGAATGATCAATAGCAATGGCTCGCAACTTTGAAAGCAATGTTGGCAGCAACACAACTTAACATGCCTCAAGGGCAATATGTTACCAACATCCAACAAGGAAATGAATTCGTAAATCAAGTCTTACAGCAAACCCAAACTTTGGTAATCATCATTTTTTTTAATTTTATTTATTGATTGAATATTTATTTGTATTTTTTATTTTTTTGAATTTGTTTTATGATTTATATTTCATACATTTTTGTAACAAGATGTTCAGACTCAAACAATGACCCCTGTAAAGTATGTCACGAATGCATTATCTAATTATGTGCTTGATCATTTATCAAGAGAAAATGCCATTGTCATTGAAGAAGATTGTGGATTATTTGATCTTCTATTGATGTCTTATATTAGGGGGCAAAGATTAAGGCATTTTGTACCATAGATGAGATATTGGCTTTTGATATTGTTGCGTATATGGGGTTAACTTATCAATTAATTTAAATAGATTCTGTCAATATCAATTATTCTATATTAGGTAGTATTACTAAATTATATTGTTGATTGTCATCACAGAACCTCCTATATAGACAGATAAATGATAGACAATTGACCGATAAATTCAAATTTGTTGATCCAAATTTGATAAGTCATATCAATAGCATTATCGCTAATCATTCTCGTTATGTAAGTCAATGCATGCAAAAAGCATCCAATTATTTTTTGGTGCTTTATAATTCTACTTAAGTTCTATTCATAGTAATAATTGTATCATTTATGACATCTAATATCATGCCCATTATTTTTATACCATGCCTATTAGTTGCAAGATTTATTGGTAGCTTATTGTAATTGATACTAATACGTGGACTCCTTACTTATTTAACTCCACTCAACCAATGACGATGCCTATAATCGATATTGGAAATTTAATAAAGAAGTATTACATTTTATTAATAAGTGATAATTAGATTAGATTGTGTTTTTGTGTAATTACTATTATTTTTTTTGTTTATTATTGTTTTTGTGTTCAATTTAGGGGAATGGTTGCAATTCATAACAATAGAAAGTTCAATTGGGTATCATTGTCAGTAGATGTAAATATATACTTTTATACTGAGTTTGTTTAGATAAATGTTTACCAATCTACTTAATTTTATTTTCAAGTTCCTTGTCAACTAGGAGTTATTGAATATGGATATTATGTCCTCCGTTTTATGAGGGAGATTGTTTTATAAGATATTATGAGTACATCATTCAAGGTTAGTATTAAGACCATATAATAGTAATATCTTTCCATTAAACTTCCATAATTTTGTGCAAGTTGAATAACATTGACTTCTTATTTTTGTTTATAGTGGGCGAACAAAAGAAGCTTCACGCAAGAAGAAATTGATGAAGTCCACGAAGAATTGTCTGATTATGTATCGACATTTGCTAAACCTTAGTGTTGGACAACCAAATTGGCTATAAATATATAAAAACATTCCAAATTTTTTTGTACAAGCACTATAATTAGATTTTTTAAAAATTTTTATTGGTTTATTGGTTTATTTTTATTGGTTTATATTTGTCTTATATCACATTATACAAAGGGAATGCGATCACTTTGGGGCAATTTGTTCATCCTAATTTTGAATTTAAATTTAAATCATTTCGCGACACATACGTTGACCACCAAACATTCTTCTATCAATACAGATATGAAATTTATAAATCTAAATTGTGTTGTCATTCACATAATTCTGATTTTTGTTCTCTAATAGAAATATGAAATTATTCAATACAAATATTTATTTTAATCACACAAGTATGATATCCATTATAAATAAATGAATGTATAACATGCCA
This sequence comes from Durio zibethinus, assembly GCF_047325235.1. Taxonomy (NCBI): domain Eukaryota; kingdom Viridiplantae; phylum Streptophyta; class Magnoliopsida; order Malvales; family Malvaceae; genus Durio; species Durio zibethinus. The sequence continues at coordinate 29,111,796 of NC_143162.1, forward strand.
CACAATTTGCATATCTACAACATTCCCCTTCCTACCTTAATTAAATAAATATGTTTAAAATATGAATTTGTATACAAAATGTATTGCGGTCTATGTGTGTCCAATAGGAGAAAAGTTAAATGATGGGTGATATGCATTATATTGGTTTAGCTATTTCCTAATGTAATTACTTCTAAATACATGTAGCAGAGCAAAGAAAAACTCAACTTTGTGATTTTCTTTCAACATATACTCACCAACAATGATCATTTGATCAGGCGTGAATTCGTCAAGTTACATTATTTCATTGAAAAATGACATTTTTTTTGTATTCTCAACTTCTTTATGTAAGTAAACTGAAATACCCTCTATCACATTCACAGTCTTATCATATAAAGCACCAAGTTTGCCAATGTAATCAACCAATTCAGTGATTGGTCCATCTTCACTCTTAGAATGCTTTTTGCTTGACAACATCCTAGCTTTGTTAAGAGCAATTGAACCAATTTCTTCTTCTTCATCTCGTCTCTCTATATTTCTTTTAGTATAAATATCAAACTTTGAAGAGAAGTAAGCATTCTAAGTAGCATTCAATGATTCAACTACGAAGGTTGTTGTTTCAACTTTTTGACTGGTTGCTTCATCAGATTCAAAAATCACTTTAAAATTATCAAAAAAAGGAAAATGTTTGTTTTTTTAACCCTTTAGTATATGGATGTACCTGTCAAAAGTTTAAGCAAATACGAATCAAATAAAAAGAATAGAAAAGAAAATGTAAACATGTAAGGTAAGCCATAATGTAATCTTAAAAAGCTTATCTAAACCTATTCATCAAAAACTTCTTTCTCAACTGTAATACATTTTTCTTAATCATTTTCTCCAAATCCACTAGAATTTTTCATATCACAAATTGTATGATATTGTCTCTTGAGTAGCTTAACCTTGGATTCAATGTGGGGGGTGGCTTTAAGTTGTAAAGTAGGAATTAGTTACTCCAACATTCATTCAAAATAACCTAGATATCTTATGCAAATTGTCTTATTCTCTGCTCTATATATAGGATTTTCTACCAAAGAATGTAGGCATTGAATCAGATAGGAATCCTTCTCTCAAGTCCAAGAATGGTTACCTTCCGCCAAACTTTTGGTTCTTCTTCAAGGTAGGCCTCGTATGGACTACAATGGATTGACACGCGATAAAGACATGTCTAATTCCTAATTACGTGGTTAGTCATTATGCAATAATATCAATATAGTAAATCAAAAACCCATCAAAGGAATAAATTAAACGAATACACATGGAAAGAAAACAAAAAAGTGTGTACTTAAAATTTTAATATAAACTAGACATTCAAGAATAAAAAAAAATCATGTAAACATATATTCAATATGGATATAAAAAAAATTCAAAACTCAACCATATGGTACATAAATCAAATAAATTGAGCAAACGACATAACATACAAAACATTTCTGTAAAGTTCTTATCCCTAAGATTGCAACCAATGGGTGAACATCACATTAGCCAGATTATCTCTAAACTGAGTCTAAGAATTATATGGCTCAACATACGTAATCACATCTTGATGTTCAGATTCATCTAGTTGATTCATACTTCTTTCAGCAACATCACCTTCAATAGGGTCAAAAATAATTTCAGACCTAATAAAATAATAGAGAAAGTAACAAGCAGAAATAATTTTTTGTTATGTTTTTATTGAGTAAAATGACTTCTCCCTTAAAATTGCTCATCTAGCTTTTAATATACCAAAACATATCTCGATACAATTTTTTGCTTCAAAATGTTTCATATTAAAATATTCCTACGAGGTCATCGATTGGAGTCTTACCCTCAAATCACTAAGATCGTATTGTTGACTCTATAAAGTGCTAAGAAACCTTCCTCATTTGTATATTCAGTATCACACAAATAGTAATTACCTATTACAGTGAAACACTATTAACAATAATGAAAAAAGGTATTTCGTTATAAACATAACATAAATACAATAAAAATATAATAAAAATAATCCCTTAAAAGATCGTCAACCCATTCCTACATGTAATGGCATCCCTTAGTGCTCTGTCATCTACTGCAGAACCTTTTCATCTCGAAAAAACATATATGAATTGCATATTTAGGGTGCAAACACCAAAGACATTTGTAGACACTCAATTTTGACTGGGTTAATTCGAATTTATTCAATTTGTATGTTTTTATTTAAGCCGATTTAAGCATTAAATCAAATTGAGCTTGTTCAAACTCATTCTGAATTAGTAATTTTTAATTTTTTGATATTTTTAGAATTAATTAAATTAAGTGAAAATTACAAGTAAATAAATAAATAAATTATTATTATTATTATTATTATTAAGCAAAAAAAAAGAGAAGAAATAAACAAAAATAAAATGAAAATAAAATCAAAGAAAGTGGTCGAAAGCCACTACCAATTCTCAGACTCTACACACCCAAAACCAACACCTTGTTCCATTTTATATTGCCCTCCACAGGCCTAAGCTTTAGCTCCACTACTCTGATTTTGAAAATTTTGGATTGTTTTATAGTCATTCATAGATTAAAAAAAAAAAAAAACCAAAAGAGTCCAAAATTAAGGGGAAGAAAATTTTTCAAGTTCAAGGACACCTTTTACATGTAACCAGACCAGATTCCCATCAATACGCCTGTTACAAGCAATCAAACCATCTTCCCCCACAGTTTCCTACACCTTTAACAAGTCCATCACCCGCACCAAGCCTATCCTTAATGCCAAGCTAGCCTTTACACCTAACACAGGCCCTTATAAGCACCACTCCTAAGCACCAGCCTTTCCCAAAACCAGCAACAGCTCTGGCTAAAACCCATCACCCAGCTCCAACAACATAAGAGCCCTAGCACAGTCCCTCTTCAACACTAAATCAAGCCCCTTCAAAGACCTTAGCCTTCACCTGCACAAACCACCGACCAATCCTTCCTAAAACACATCAACTTCATCACAACCCTTAACATCTTTCCCAAACCCCATTCTAGTCTGTGGCAAAACCCCAGCACCGTGCCTATAAGCCATTTTGCCATCATTGATCATCACAACACCAAGCTCCATACTCAACTAACCAATCCCAACATGCAAGCCCACACCAACCCAACCACCCTTGCTGCCATCAACCACCACAGCCAGAAAAATAAAAAAAAATCCTACCATAACAATAACCTAACCAAACCAATAGCACATCCCTTACCCGTTCCATACGATGACCACCTTTCTTGCCTTAAGACTCCTACTTTATCAGACCTTAAATTTCCCCAGAAACAAAAAACCATTGTCAAACACAACCTTTCAAAAAACAAAACCCCCAAATAACCCTTATAGCCCATAAAAAAAAAAAAAAAAACCACAAAAAGAGGCACAAAAAAATACCACCCTCAAACCCATCATAACAAAAAATAAATAAATAAATAGCTACAATCCTCCTTTAAGGAGGAACTTCAATAAAAAAAAATAACAAAAAAAAAGGTTAGAAAAGCTAAAAAGGAGATGGGTTTTTCTTTTGGTGCAAGAAATAAGAAAGGGAAATTGTTTCGGTGTTGCTACTAGTGGCAGCACGGTGGGTAACAGCATTAGCGATAGCATGGTGGCAACGACAATCAACAGCTGAGATATGGGATTTTGAATATAGCTATTTATTTCTTTTAAGGATGAAAGTTTTTTTTAAGAGTAAAAGATAAATGAATTAAAAAAAAATCTAAGGTTTTATTCAGCTAAAAAAAAGAAAAAAAAGAACTATCAAGTCAGTTTGACCCGATCAATTAACCCAGGGTCGACCCAAACAAAATTGATTTGGACTAGGCTCAAGTTGCTTGATTCAGATCAAGCCCAAGTTACATGCCAAACCTAAGTTGACCTCATCTGGACCAAGCTTAGGTTGCTTGATCTAGATAAACCTAAGTTGCAGCCAACTATCTTGGACCTTTCTTTTGAATTGGATTTTGATAAATTTTATGGTAAATTGGTTTTGGTTTTGTTTATTTAATTGCTTATTTATTTTTGTATGATATTTTAAAATAGACATATATTGAAATATTTTTAATTATTTGTAATAATAAAATTAATAATACTTTTAAAATTCTTAAATAATTAGGATTATAAATTTAATTTTAACTAGTATAGTTTTTTTATCATAGAAATTTAATAAATAAAAAAATAATAATAAAAACATGAATTTTTTTGAGGATGGGATTCTAAGAAAGTCTGAATAGAGATTTCTAAAAAATCCCTAGGTGAGAAAATTTTTCTAAAATATCACCAAAGTATCGAAGTATCGAGAAAAATTTTCAATAAAAATTTTATTTGCTTTGCTTTTTTCAATTTTTTTAGTAATAACGTGAAAGTGATTAAATATGATTAAAACATAATTAATATATGTTTTTCGTAATTTGTAGTACATAATTTTAAATGCAAATGAAATTTCTGATGGTGGGACCTCAGAAAGTTCAAGTAGAGATTTTCAAGAATTTTTTACGTAAGAAAAAGTCTTCTAAAAATTATCAAAGTATTGGAATATTTAGAAGCCTCTTTCCAATACGAAATATTTATATTTTATCATTATTCTCAATTTTAGTAATTTTATATAAAAATGTACACTTTTAGCAATTTTCTATAAAAATATACACTTTTGGAAATAAATTTGCTTATAGATAATGATATTATTACATGATTTTAAAAGTAAATGAAAATTTCGATGATAGGAATCTGAGAAATCAAAGTAGTGATTCCTAATAATTCCTTGGGTAAAAAAAACCTTCTAAAAATTACCAAAGTATTGGAATATTTAGAATTTTTTTTTAATATGAAAAATTTTCATTTTATAATCATTTTCTTTAACTTGAATAGTTTTTTCTTAATAAATAGGAGAATTTTTAAGAAATAAATGTATTTGTGGATAGCTATGTTATTACATGATTTTTAATGTTTTAAAAAAAATGAAAAATCTTCGAGGATAAGATTCTAAAGAAATCCAAGTAGTAATTCTTTAGAAATCCTTAGGTAAGAAAATTTATCTAAAATGCCGCTAATGTATTGGAGTATATAGATTAATTTTCGATAAAGATTGCTCATCTTTTTGGAAATAAGTCTAAAAAATACTATTTTCTATGCTATTTAGAGATATTATATTTTATGTTTTTCAAAAATAAATACTAGAAATAAATATGAACTACCGAGGATAGGATTTTTGAGAATTTCGAGTAGTGATTCTTAGAATTCCTTAGGTAAGATGGTTTCTTTTAATATTGCCAAAGTATTGAAATATTTTTAGAAAATTTTCAATATAAGGTTCTTATTTATTTTCAAGCTTAGTAAAAATAAAAATATGTTTTTAATAAAAAATAAGAAAACCAATTTCTAAATACCAAAATTAAGACCATTTTTGTCAATATTTAAAGATAATATATAATTAATTGGTACTGTTTTTGAACGGGTGTCATGGGGGTGCTAATCATTCCCTACGCATAGCCGACTCTCGAATCACAAAACCAAAAGTTATCTTTTTAATAAATTTTAATTAATTTATTAAGAAAGTAAGTTTTAATAGGTAGCCATTCACACCTAACCAACAAATATTGGTGGTAACTCCATTCATTTGTTTTCAAATTCATCTAGCAGTATCAAAAATCGTTACGACAGCTTGGCAACTCACTGAGGACGTCATTTTTTTTAGAGAGTCAAGCCAAAAGTTAATAATGTGTTATCTTTAATTTTGATTTAATGGTCTTAATTGGTATTTAACATTAATTTTCTTGATTTTGATTTTGTTTTTAATTAACATTAGTAATAAAAAATTTACATGCATTTCATTTTAATTATGTCATTTGTTTATTCTTTATTTTATGCATATGCTATTCTCAATAAATTGTGGTGCATATAAGATAGAGATTGTGATGTCGTTTTCTCTCACACAATCAATGACACCTTCACATTATGTATGAGCTCTATACCCGAGCTCTAATCTTTTTAGGAGGGAGTAAAATATCTATACTCTTATAAGGTGATAACCTCTACAATGACAAATGAAATACTCCTACTCGGATTGAACTCCTTTCGTTCATAGCTTATAATGGATAAGGATCGGGTGCCTTACTAGTCCTATATGGATGCTAGAAAGGAACAATTTAAGAACCTTTTAGATGTATAAATCTTCACTGAGCATATCATAAACTTTAGGGAGACAGCCTTAGATAAAGCCATGCCAATCTTTTTTATAGAAAATTACCCGAATTAGGGAACAAAGAAAGATTCCAATACAATTTGTATTTAGGTGCATGAATGGTGTAAATGAAACTAAAATAGTGTAAAATAATAATGGTGTAAGTAAAATTAAAAAAAAAACATTTTTTTTTAAAAAAAATTTTTTTCTTTTAACATATAGTTATTTTGCGGTTATCCAAAATTTGCATTTTCAGAAATGTTTTAAAATAAAATGAAGAAATTTTTTAGCATTATCCAAAAAAAAAAAAACAAAAACATTAAAAATTTTCAAAAAATAAAGGTTTTTCTTAAATTTTTTAGCCAAATAAAAATTATTGAAAAAAAAGAGAAAAATCTTCGAATCCAGTTATTCTGTGTGATAAAAAAATTTGTTTTTATATTTTTTCCTTTTCTAAAAAAAAGAAGAATTTTAAATTTAAATATTGTTTTATCTCTCACATTTTCAATTGATCTTTTACATACATTTTTCATCAAGTAAAAAAAAATAATCGCCCTATCCCATACATCTTAATAGATAGTATATGCATCCCATCTAATCACATTATAATAAAATAATACATGCATTGCATCCCATCCACATCAATGGATAGTATATGTATCCCATTTTATGCACATGTTGATAAATTATACATGCCTCCCATGTACATCTTAATAGGTAGTACGCGCATTCCATTTCATTATATATTTTAAGATAGTATCATTTTCATTAGGTTGACATGACACAAGCATCCATGTAGACATATCTCATGCATTTGATAGGTTTATACATTCTATACAAGTATGTTGCATATATATATATATATATATATCTCATGACTCATAAATATGGATTCATGAATGGTAGAGTTTTATAAAATAAGCATTGCATTTCAGAACACTCCATTACTACAACATAACATTACATTCATTACATACACATTCATGGATGAAGAAACTTTTACCATTTGGGGGCTTGTATATAAAAATTCATTGTCTTAAGCATATTTGCAATTCATGATAATTTTTAAAAACATGCTTTGTTTGTCACATAAGTTAGAAATTATCTCTGTAGCATTCGCTTAATAAGTGTAATAGTATAGAATTTTTTATCTAAGTCTTAGAATAAAATGACTATCTTGGTGAGAATCAGAATGACGAAAATGGGAGATCGATTAAAAGTAAAAATTAGTACATTAAAGTTGAATCAAGAGAAAATTTGGCCCAAGCTTCGAGAGATAAAACAACAGATGGCTCAATTGATAAAATGGTTAAAGGTAGTCATGGGATTGAGTTTATTACTCCTTAAGGATCATTGTCATTGGCTCCTATTAGTTTCAGCAATTTTCTCGATCATTCTAAGGTATTGGGTAATTCGACTAATGACCAAAGTTTGGGCAAGCTCAAGAGAGGAATGGGTGAACTGGCTACGAAAATGATTGAGCTTAAAGGTTCGATTTAAGTTGGAGTCACCTAGCTTCAAACAACCATCACCAACTATCATGAGTCCAAACCTACACTTAAGTCCTTTTCGTAACTACTTTCAACCTCTTTTCAAAGCACCTAGGGTTCGTTCCCTAAACTCATGCAACCTTCGAGAATTTCACACTTGAATTCATGTCCACTACCTCACATTTCATAGCCACTTATTTAGCATGCTATCCTATCATCACCTTCTCAACCTAAGTTTAGACCCAGAGTTTCCCAGTTCACTCCAAGACCATTGTGTCCATCATTTTCCCAATAAAGTAGACTAACCATAAAATAGAAAACTCTCGCAACACCAAAGGAAAAACCTTTATTGACCCAATACTTATGTCTTATACAAATTTATACCCATTGTTCCAGAAAAACTACCTCAATGGCCTTGTCTCTGTTGAATCCCTCAAACCATCTTATCCCAAATGGTATGACCTCAATGCCTTTGAAATATAGGATATAGAGACCGATAAAAGCTGGATATCTAGGTTTTGATGCCAAAATAAAGCTAGTTATTTACAGGAATCCTTTATCGATCCTCGCTGAAATAATAAGTAGTGTTATAGGCAGTAGTCAAACTGGTAAAATGATAAGCATAGAAGAGACTTTTGTTTAAATTGGGTCTTTAAGTGATAAGTTTATGAATTTATTCTATTTGAAAAATGTTTTTATGTTGATATAACATCTGTTGAACTTAGATATGTGAATTCTAGTTTATCATTCATTCTCACTCCTTTACCAATTTTCATAATTTTCACTAAAAAGTTTTGTCATTTGTGCATTCATTCATTCATTCATCCATTTATGTATCTATATAATGCAAATTATATGTGTTCCAAAATAGAAAATTTCTTCAATAGTAGTTCCTGTGATTTCTTCTAAAGGTTAGGAGAATATTTGATTTGAAAGAAAAGGTGGAAAAGATTATCAAGGGACTTTGTGCTTAAGGAAATGATGAACTTGAAGGATTTAGCTTAAGACTCATAAGGAAGGAGTTAAAGTATAATTTTTTGGAAGAAAGAGTTCAAGCTATTGAAGATAAAGATGAATCTTTTGATGCAAAGGAATATCAACTAGTTTCAAATGTGGTTATTCCACTCAAGTTCAAAGTTTTGACATTTGAAAAGTATAATGGAACTAGATGTCCTGAGATATATTTAGCTCAATACTGTTACAAAATGGTTGGGTATGTTAGTGAAAAAGCTACTTATTCATGTTTTTTAAGAAAGTTTGACTAAGACAGCAACCAATTGGTATTATAGTCTGAAGAGTGATCAAATTCATACTTGAAGAAATTTATCACCGACATTCTTGAAGCAATACCAGTATATGTCAAAGTTGGCTCCAAATTGATTAACCCTTCAAAATATGAGAAAGAGCCCTAATAAGAGCTACAAAGAATATGCTGTTAGATGGAAAGAAGTGTCATTACAAGTATGCCACCTTTTACCAATAAGAAACTGAATTTTTTATTTGTGGATACCTTTCTTTTTTCCTATTACGATAAGTTGATTAGCAATGCTTCATCAAAGTTTGCAGATTTGTTGTTTAATATAAGTAGAATTGAGAGTGGGATAAAAAAGAAAAAAATTATAGATGCTAATAAGGAAATGAGGGGAAATATTTTTGCTAAATAAGTACGAGAAACAATCATTGAAAAGCAAAGCCAAGAAAACCTTAACGTGATACAAAAAACCCTATCAATACTCATTTTTATTCGTTATCATATCATTCCCAACCAATATTTTGGGTCGAAGATTTTTTTCAACCACTTTATCTGTGTGCCCCATTCTTTCACCAAAAAGATTTACAGAATAAATGATCAACCCAAGCCATTCACTAAGCCGTAAAAGAAAGAAAGTAATGATGTATCATTCACTTCCAATGTTTTACGTTGAGCTCTTCACCTTACTGGTCAAGAATCATATGATCTTTGTTTGTTTTTGCAAGACCTAAAAAGCCTTCATACCCGAAGTGGTGTATAATCTAAATGTTAAGTGTGAGTTTTATGATGGGGTCAAAAGACATTCCATAGAAGACTGTACTACCTTCAAGAATAAAGTTCAAGTTTTGGTTGCTGTAGATCCTATAAAATTTAAAGAATTGATTAGTGGTTCTTGATAGTAGAGTTATGGGTGAATGGTGCTAAAAGTGAATCATTAAATGGGAAACCTTAGTTGGTAAGTTTGAATGTCATCTCGAGAATATTATTGGGAATATAAATTTTTGGGTCACATTTGAATGTTTGCATTGCATCAGGAGTATTCCATGGATTTACATCATCATTTGATAATTTTAATTTGTGTTAAATTTTAGACTTGTAATTGGTAAAAAGGGAGAAAATATTAGTTTTGAATAAAGCCCTACATAATTAGGTCCAAAGGTTATTAAAAAATGCTTTGAAAAAAGTGAAAAAAAAAACAACAAAAAAATAAAAAAAATGAATGATGAAAATATGAAAAAATGAAAATTTTAAGTCTCATGAGCTGACGATCACTATTAGGGAATTGTCAAATACCTAAACTCTCTTTCTTAAGCCTTTCAAATGTTTTATTCAACAGCCATGATCCCTCAAAAGCCATAAAGTTGAATTTATAAACCTTGCTTTCACTTGATAACGTTATGATATCAAAAGGTGATATTTTTTTCCAAGGCAATGAACAAGGAAATATTTATTTTAAAAAGGAAGAAAGAAATTTGAATTCCTAAAAGATCAAGCAAATATGATATTTTTCTTAAGAATTCAAATATGATAATTTGATGTGTCAATATTACGCTATAATTTCAAAATTTTTAAAAATCAAAGTCATCTTAAGTCTTATAAAATGGTTGTAGACTTACCAACCTTTTAATCATTTACCCAAAATTTGGCCTAGATCATGTGTTTCCAAGGTATGTTGCTTTTATTTACCAACTTTTCAACCCTTTTACCCAAAAAGTTGGCTTTACCCATATGTCATAAAGGTCATGTTGATCATAAAACTTACCAACCTTTCAATTTTTTACCCTAAAAATGGCTTGATCCATATGTCTCGGAGGCATGTTAATCAGAAAAGAGAAAGATCTCATTATCCTTTAGACAATTTGAGCTATGATCAACCCATTCATTCTTTTTTTGGTAAAGTGCATGGATCATTTGGTACTTCAAATTGGTTCATTTTATATGATCTTTTTTCATTCATTCTAAATAACCTTTTCTTGAAATAACTTTCATTAAGGATGATTTGTTAAAATGGGACATCTTCCATAAAACACATTATTGGTAAAATGAATTTAGGTATATGTTATAAGATGCATGTCAAAAACAAACAAAAAAATGGATAAAAAAAAGAAACAAAAGAAAAGAAAAATGGTTACGACATCATACACTTAGAAAATTTAAACAAATTTCAATAAAGTCCTGGCAAATTCAAAGTTTTGGAAAAAAAAAAGACAAAAAAAAGCTCAAAATATAAAATATCAAAATATAAAAAAGACCAAAAACTGTTGAAATGGAAACCTTTCTTCGAGATCATTTTCCTAACAGGAAACTACTATTCAATTTAGGTGTTTATACTTAAAATGGTAAATGGCCATATTTCATTATCTTTTCACAAATGTAAAAATTTATTCCTTGTTATCCCTTTGAACCTGATTGAATTCTTTCAAAATAAACCCTAACCAGATATTACCTTTCACATTCGAGGGCAAAAAAGAACACATTTAAGGGTTAAGAATAGAGATGTCTAAATGGAATCCCGTATGATGGGGGCAATGGCTCAATATAAAAGTTCACAAAGTTTTGAATCCACTCAATGAAATGATGCAAAAAATAAAATAAAATCAAAATCAAAAGAATGCAAAAAAAAAAGAAAAAAATGAAATGAAATGAAATGAAAGGAAAGGAAAGGAAGAATAAAAGAAGGAAAAAGAAAAGAAATGAATAGGTAAAAAGCAAAAATGAATAGACCTCAAAGTGTATCCTTCGAATGAAAAAATGATCCTTGATTTTAAATACCCTTAAATACTTATTTTGGGCCTTTTTATCCTTTTATTTGATAACCCATAACTTAACCTGTGTTATAATCTTTGAAAAGTACATATTAGATCAAGCATGAAGGCTTAAAATTGAATAGTTTTCTTGAAAAAATGACCATGAATCTTTAGATTCCCTATTTATTACATAATTTCCTATTTGGACCATTAACCCCTTTCGAAAATTTTTTTGTCTTTTTTTAATTATTTTTAAATTTTTTAAGTGCATGGTGTGTTAATAAAAAATTTAAAAAAATAGAAATAAAAATAGCTCTAGGGTTTCACCTTACAAAAGGTAGTCTAAAGCAAACCTTAAAAGCCACTCCTACTACTAAATGTGGTATATGCTAAGCTAAACGTTATTAAAAGATTTGAAATATCAAAGTCACAGAAGTTTAAGATGAGTTAATTTCAAAAATCTTAACCTTTTTCCATTTTCAAATAAACTTTCAAAATCTCAAACCCTTGCAGCTAACCTTAACATATATCAAAATATCACATTTGGAGACTAAAGAAAGTGTTTAACATGTTTGAATTTCAAGAAATTCATGTTTTTAAAAAAATTTATGTTTCATTTGTAAGCTTGGATGGAAAAAATATATGCCTCTTTTATTCTCTTCAAGTGGTAAAACCTTTTTAAATAAATAAAAATCTCCATATACAGAACTATTCAACCCATTTGGAAAGAAAATTATCACTTTTCATTTCTGATAGAGATCACTAATTCTCGGGCATGCAAGCCCAAATTATTTGGTACCAATGAATTCTTAAACCCATATTAGCTGGCACATAAGCTTTGTTTAGTTAGCACTTAAGCCCAGATAAGCTTGCCTATAAGCCCAGTTTAGCTAGCACATAAGCCTAGATTAACTGGCACATAAGCCCAGTTTAGCTACTCTCAGTGAAGATTTAAGCCTAATTTATCTAGGCTTTAATAAAAATTTTAAGCTCAATTTATTTAACCCCTGGCAAAAATTTTAAGCTCAGTTTATTTGGCCCTAATAATTTTTTTAAAGCCTAGCTTAGCTGGCTCCTAGTGAAAATTTAAACCTAGTTTGCTTGGCCCTTGATGAAAGTTTAAATTTAGTTTATCTGACCCCTAATGAAAGTTTTAAGCCCAGTTTATCTGGCACTAAAAAATTTTAAGTCTAGTTTACCTAGCACCAATAAAAATTTAAGCCTAGTTTATCTAACTTTTAATGAAAATTTTAAGCCCAGTTTACCTGACACCTAATAAAGATTTTAAAACCTAGCTTAACTGGCTCTTAATGAAAATTTAAGCCTAATTTACTTGGCACTTGATGAAGATTTTAAGCTTAGTTTATTAATTCATAAAAAATCATCAAAAAAGCCTTTGTATTTGTGTTAATTGCAAAAAATGTTTAATCTGCATATACATCATACGAAAGACATTTGCATTCATATCTGTAAAAACAAAAAAAAAGACATTTGCATTTGCATCATTGCATTTGCATCACAAAAAAAGACATTTTCATTTGCATCGCTTACATCTACATTAAAAAAAAAGAGGGACATTTGTATTTGTATCACTTGCATTCGCACTTGCACGTACATCATAAGAAAGACATTTGTATTTACATTTGCATCATTTTATTTACATCACAAAAAAGGACAATCGTATTTACATCACTTGCATTCGTACTTGAATGTGCATCATGAGAAAGATATTTGCATTCACTACTACATCATAAAGAAAAGATATTCACATTTGCATCACTTACATCTACATTACAAAAAAAAATACATTCACATTTACATCACTTGCATTCGCACTTATATATGCAACATGAGAAAGACATTTGCATTCACATCTGCATCACAAAACAAAAAAAAAAAAACTTGCATTTGCATCGCTTGCATCTATATCATAAGAAAGACATTCACATTTGCATCACTTGTATTTGCACCATAAAAAAAAATTGCATTTGTATTACAGCATCTTCATCCTAAGGAAAGGTATTTGTAGGGGCATTTATATGAAAGGAATATTGTCATTTACATTGTGAAAAAATCATCTGCATTTGCACTATGCATTTACACTAAGCATTTGCATTGACATTTGCATTCACATCATTTGATAGAAATAGGCATTTGCATCATGATTGCATTTGTCAACTTTGTAAATATGAGAAAAAAAAAAAAAAGAAAAAGAAGAAAAAAAAGAGAGAAAAAAATGTATAATAAAAATATGAGAAAAAGAAAAAATAGTTTGATAGGAGATCAAAACATCAAAAAGGTTTGAAAAGTTAAAAGAAGGATAATCCGTAAAAAGAAAAAGAATTATTGAAAAATGAAAAAAAAAAAAAGAGATATGATACAAGATAAGATTTAAGTCTAGTTAAGCTATCACCCATATATATTTCCAAGACCTCCGAGCAAATTATTTTAAATTTTTAAAATTTCAATTTTCCTGATTGGGAGAAGCATTCAAAAATGTTAAAACTTGTAAAATCTTCGGGCATAATCTCCTAGACCTCTGGGCAAACCATTTTAAATTTTCAAAGTTTCAATGCCTCTAAATAAAGGAAAAGATTTTGATATTTGTAAGACCTCTAAGCATAATCTCTAAGACCTTCGGGCATAATTTTCAAGACCTTCAGGTAAAATATTTTAAAATTTTGAGGTTTCAATGCCTCTTGTTAGAGGAGCATTCAAAGATTTTGAGATTTGTAAGACATTCAGGCATAATCTCTAAGACCTCCAGGTACAATTTTTAAGACTTCCAGTTAAAACATTTTAAATTTTTAAAGTTTTAATAACTCTGATTAGAGAAGTATTCAAAGATTTTGAGATTTGTAAGACCTTTGACATAATATCTAAGACTTTCGAACGTAATTTTCAAGATCTCCTGGTAAAATATTTTAATTTTTTTTTAGTTTCAAAGCCTTTGCTTGGGGAAAGTTATTTTCAAAGCTTTTTTGAAAGAGCCACTTTTTAAGTTTCAAAGCCTCTGTTTGGGAGAAGCAATTTTCAAACAAGTTTAAAAAAAGAAAAAGAACTCTCAAAAGCATTATCTTGACAAAATTGTTGTCTATGTTTTTGCATTATTTTTTATTCTCAGAAATATGCAAAGAAAGGCGATTGTAGATACTTAATTTTATCCAAATTAATTTGAATTTGTTTGATTTGTATGTTTTTATTTGAGCCAATTTAAGAATTAAACCGAATCAAGCTTGTTCAAACTTGTTTTGAATTAATAATTTTTTATTTTATTTATATTTTTAGAATTAATTAAATTAACTGAAAAATTACAAATAAATATACAAATAAATAAATAAATATATTATTATTATTATTATTATTATTATTACTATAATTAAGCAAAAACAAAAGAGAGGAAACAAACAAAAATAGAATGAAAATTAAATCAAAGGAAGTGCCCGGCGGCCACTACCAATTCTTATACTCTACACGCCCAGCCCTAACACCTTGCTCCACTTTACACTGCACTCCACAAGCCTCAACTTTAGCTCTACTACTCTGATTTTGAAAATTTTGGACTGTTTTACAGTCATTCATAGATAAAAAAAAAAAAAAAAACCAAAAAAGTCCAAGAGAAGTAGGAAGGAAAATTTTTCAAGTTCAAAGACCCCTTTTATATGCAACCAGACCAGATTCCCTTCAAGACCCATGTTTCAAGCAATCAAACCATCTTCCCCCATAGTTCCCTACACCTTTGATAAGTCTCTCACCCGTACTAAGCCCATCCATAGCACCAAGCCAACCCCTACACTCAACACAAGCCCTTACGAGCACCACTCTTAAGTACCAACCTTTCCCAGAACCAACAGCAGCCTTGGCCAAAACCCACCATTTAGCTCCAGCAACTTCAGAACCATGGCACAGCCCATCCTTAACACCAAATCAAGCCTCTTCAAAGACCCTATCCTTTACTCGCACAAGCCACCAACCAACCCTTCCTAAAACACCTCAACTTCATCACAACACTCAACATCTTTCCTAAACCCCACGCCAATCCCTGGTAGAACCTTAGCATCGTGCCTACAAGCCCTTTCACCATCACTAACCCTCGTAGCACCAAGCTCCACACCTAAGTAACCAATCCCAACACGTGAGCCCATACCAACTCAACCACCCTTGTTGCCATCGACCGTCATAGCTAGAAAAGCCAAAAAAATTCTACCATCATAATAACCCAGCCAAACCAACAGCACTTCTCATGTCTGCATCATACTATAACCACCATTCTTGCCTTAAAACTCCTTTATTAGACTCTAAATCTCCTCAAAAACAAAAAGTCACTGTCAAACATAATTGTTCAAGAAATAAAACCCTCAAATAGCCCCTACAACCCATAAAAAAATAAAAAAAGCACGAAAAAAATAGCAACCCTCAAACTCGTCATAATCAAAAAAAAAAAAAAAAAAAGTAAATAGCTACAGTCCTTCCATAAAGAGGAACTTCAATCCAACAAATAACAAAAAAAAAGGCCAGAAAAGCTAAAGAGGAAAGGGGTTTTTCATTTGGTGCGAGAAAAACAAGAAAAGGAAGTTTTTTCAATGTCGCTATTGGTGGTAGCACAGTGAGTAGCAGCATTAGCGTAGCGTGGTGGCAACAGCAATCAACAGCTAGGATATGGGATTTTGCATAAGGCTATTTATTTTTTTAAAAGGATGAAATTTTTTTTAAAGAGTAAAAGATAAATGAATTAAAAAAATCTAAGGTTTTATTGAACTAAAAAAAGGAAAAGAAAAGAGTTATCAAGTCAGTTTGACCTAACCGATAATTAAACCAGGCTTGACCTAACCTGAATTGATTTGGACCAGGCTCAGTTGCTTTATTCGAATCAAGCCTAAGTTACATGCCAAACCCAAGTTGACCTCACTTGGACCAAGCTTAGATTGCTTGATCTGGATAAACCCAAGTTGTAGCTAACTATCTTGGACCTTTCATTTGAATTAAATTTTGATCAATTTTGAGGTAAATTTGTTTTAGTTTTGTTTATTTAATTATTTATTTATTTTTGTATGCATATTTTTAAATGCACATATATTTAAATATTTTTAATTATTTATAATAATAAAATTAATAATACTTTTAAAATTCTTAAGTAATTAGGATTATAAATTTAATTTTAACTAGTAGAGTTTTTTATCATAGAAATTTAATAAATAAAAATAATTAAAAAAAAAACATGCATTTTTTCCAATGATGGGATTCTAAGGAAGTTCAAGTAGAGATTCTTAAGAAATTCCTAGATGAGAAAATTTTTCTAAAATATCACCAAAGTATTTGGGTATTTAGGAAAATTTTCAATAAAAATTTTATTTGCTTTGCTCCTTTCAATTTTTTTTAGTGATAACGTGAAAATGATTAAATATGATTAAAACATAATCGATATATGGTTTTTGAATGCATATTCTATTTGATTATTTGCAGTATATAACTTTAAATGCAAATGAAATTTCCAATGATAGGACCTCTAAAAGTCCAAGTAGAGATTTTCGAGAATTCTCTAGGTGAAAAAAAGTCTTCTAAAAATTGCTAAAGTATTGAAATATTTAGAAGCTTCTTTTCAATACGAAAAGATTTCAATTTTATCATTATTCTCAATTTTGGTAATTTTATATGAAAATATACACTTTTTAAGATAAATTTGTTTATAGATAATGATATTATTACATGATTTTAAAGTAAATGAAATTTCTGATTATGGGACTTTGTGAAGTCCGAGTAGTGATTCCTAAGAATTCCCTAAGTGAGAAAAACCTTCTAAAAATTGCCATAGTATTTGAATATTTAGAAGTTTCTTTTCAATATGAAAATTTTTCATTTTATAATCATTTTCTTTAACTTGAACATTTTTTTTCTTAATAAATAAGAGAATGTTTTAAGAAATAAATGTATTTGTGGATAACTATATTATTACATGATTTTTAATGTTTTTAAAAAAAAAAACAAAAAATCTCTAAGGAAAATATTCTAAAGAAATTCAAGTAATGATTCTTTAGAAATCTTTAGGTAATAAAATTTATCTAAAATGCCGCCAACGTATTAAAGCATATAGATTAATTTTCGATAAAGATTTCTTGTCTTTTTAGAAATAAGTTTTAGAAAATATTATTTTCTATGCTATTTATAGATATTATATTTTACGTTTTTTAAAAAATAAATACTAAAAATAAATATGAACTACCCAAGATAGTGAGAATTTTGAGTAGCGATTCTTAAAATTCCTTAAGTGAGATGATTCATTTTAATATTGCCAGAGTATTAGAATAATTTTAGGAATTTTTCAATATAAGGTTCTTATTTATTTTCAAGCTTACGAAAAATAAAAATATGTTTTTAATGAAAATTAAGAAAATTAATTTTTAAATACCAAAATTAAGACCATTTTTGTCAATATTAAAAGATAACACATAAGTAATTGATACTATTTTTGAGCGAGCATCATACGGGTCCTAATCTTTCCCTATACGTAATCGACTCCTGAACCTGAACTATTTTCACAAACCTAAAAATTATCTTTTTAATAAATTTTAATTAATTTATTAAGAAGGTAAATTTTAATAAGTGGCCAATCACACCTAACCAAAAAAGATTGGTGGCGATTCCATTCATTTGTTTTCAAATTCATCTAGTGGTCCTCAAAACTATTATGACAACATTGGTAGCAATTTCATTTTTTCTAATCCTCTATCTAGGCTTGTCAACTATGTCTACATTGAATTTGATATATGTCACATATAAAGCACCCAAACAACCCTTAAACCATTTTCATCTATTATCTGTTGAATTTTTCAATATTAGATCGAGTTTCTTAAACAACAACATATGCAGTTTTAAAATAGAATTCAACACATAATGGAATTGTCTACTAATCATCTCTTCAGATTGGGCCATTTTAACATTTCATAATCCTATTTTTTGTATGATGGGCTATAATGTGGATGAAGCTAACAACTAGTTCTTCTATTGACATATGTCTAGATAACTATAATCCCCCTTCTGTTTTAAGCAAATGATATAATTTTGCAAAAGCTCTCTTATCCAATCTAGTATTGTCTACATACTAGCTTATCATAAGATGTTCCACCATAAGATAGTCTACATCATTTTCTAACGTTCATATATAATAAAGTTATAGCAACAAAACATAACACATGCAATAAAGTCTCTATTTGGTTCAAATGCATCATAAACATTGTAACCAATTGCATCTTCGTTCTTAATGATAAACCAACCATAACTATTTAGAAGACAGAATCTCATTAAAGTTGAAAACATAAATGGAAAGCAAATCTTTGCATATGGTATTTGGAATCTATTAAACATCATAAAAGAAAATATAAACTAGCAACAAAATAGTCTGGATGAATAAGCTAAAACAAATAAACCACAAAACAAGTTTGATATATCAAAAACAAGAAACTAGATCTAAACAACATCTAAAAATATGAAAAAAAAAAAAAAAAGAAAATATTAGAACATAACAAATAATGCAGATAAAATAAATAGGTTTTTAAAAAGTATACACACCATTGTTTGTAAAAAAGGAAGACAAACTTAACAGGACGAAGATTAATTTACAAATATTGAAGCTGAAGTTGGTTCAAAGAGAAAAGTATTTACTTTAAGCTAAGATATGTTGAAATAAAAATCATAAACATATTGGTTATTAAAATGTGATGAAGACATCAAATAAGACGTTTCATATATAGAAACGCCTTATTTGATTTATAAAATATAAGTTTTTCTACTTCATGGTTAGACATTACAATGTTGATATTGTTAGAAACAGTCTTCGAGAGGGAAAACAAGATTTTAAAATGAAGCAATTAAAGCATTTGTAAGAAAAAAACGTCTTAATTGATAACCAATTAAGGCATTTGTCCATTAAAATGCCTTAATTGATGGCCATTTCAATTTTTATCAAATTATAACTGAAAATCATTCAAGTCATTACACAATCTTTGAGACCAAAAAAATTTTAATAAATTATCAATTAAGACGTTAGATGAAGCAAACGCCTTAATTAATGCCTTTGTTAATTAAAGCATTTTAAGGAAGAAACGTCTTAATTGATGAGTTCCAATCAATTAAGAAACTCCTTAATAGCAACATGAAATAAAAAAAAATTATATTGTTTATAAAAAAACCTACAACTAAATTCTAGTCATTTCCAAACTTATTTTTTAAAAAAGTAATGGCTATATGATAAATTTTTTATTCAAGTCAAATTTGAAACTAAGGTAACTTTTTTCCCTCACAATTCTAGAATATCACAGGGATAGGTGGGTTCTTATTCCAGGACTTTAAGTACTGTTAAAAATCTATTTTTTTTTCGTAATCAGATTATCCTAAGCCAAATGTGAAAACCAAATACCCATTATCAAAATTCGAAGAAAAAATTTATAAATTCTCCCAAAACAAACGTACTTAAGAATTTAGATTCGCACATTGTGACAAGGGCTAAGTTAGAAATTCAATTTAAAGGGCCAAGTGTGTATGGGTATATGTATATATTGATATAATAAAAGTGAAAACAAAAATTGTATATGAGAACTTTAAATTTAAATTTAAATATTATAATTGATAGTATTAAAATTGCAAATAATGTATACATTTTTTATAATGGATAATTTTTTAACAAAAAAATAAAAAACGTAGGATTATTCCATCAATAAGAAAACATAGGATTGCTTGCCTTTAAAAAAATAAGAAATATCAAATGCACCATTAATTTGGTATAAAGATTATAGTGAATTATTAAGTTCCTTTAATTGTTTCTCTATTTTTAACATAAAAAAGAAAACTATTAACAATAATAATTAATGTCAATCTACCTATTTTTTATTGAATGAAAATAAAAATAGAGAGAATTAAGTTAATAATGAATGAGGTCAAAATTAATAATGTTAATAAATTTACCCTATTAAATACAAATTTTACAAAGAAGTGGCCAAATTAAAAATCTTGGTAGGGGCCAAAGCATAATTTTACCTTATTTTCAAGTAAAAATTTAAGGCACTTGCAAAGTTCATAAAAATTTTAGCCCTGAATTCGCCTCTGCTCTGTGGATACCAACTAAAGTCAAGTAAGAATGTTGGCGCTTCAACGGTGATTTACTTCTTTATTCAAAGGTTAAAATACTAAAAACCCACTTAAATTTTGTCATTTTCCTTAACTAAGTTTTTTTTTTTTATTCAAATAAATGAACTTCTGTTACAAATTACAATCAAGCTAGATTTTTGCGTCCACTTGGATGATAACGTGATTTGGTGATGTGAGAAAAAAATTCAAAATTAAAACAATAAATAAAATTTATTTCTAATGTTGCCTAATGACATGAACAAAAACTAAAAATAAATAAAATTAAAATTATCTATTTTTTTATCTTTTCTTTTTTAATTCTTCCTTTTGTCTCTCCTTGTAATTCTCACTCTTAATCCTCAATTTAGATCACTCGTTTGGATGATTTTTTAGCTGAAGCAAGCCAATCAATGCCATATTTAGGGTTCAAAAATCGATAATGACCTCAAAAATAAAAGAAACGGCTTAAAAGAAATCGACTCTTGCGCTGGAATTGATCTCTTTTAGGTTGTTTAAACTCTTTTTGAGGTTTTGATCTTATCAATTTAGATCTAGGTTGAGGGATTGAGAGTGGAAATCATGAGGAAAGGAGAGAAAAAAAATTTTATTTTTTGAAGAAATAATTTTTTTTTCAATTTTTGGCTAGATCATCAAGCTAAATCAGCTTCCAGGTGGATAAAAAAAATTCAATTTTGACATTGATCATGACATAAGTCAATTTTTTGTAATTTAAAATAGAATTTATTTGAGTATAAATTAAAAAATAAAAATTATTTAAGTATAATAAAAATATAAAAACTTATTTAACAAAATAAAATAATTTAAGAATTTTTTTATTATTTTAATCTTATTGAAACAACATTTTTTGGTATATGAATGAATAACATATTTTAGAGCAACACAAGGGATATATATATATATATATATATGGATATGTCTATCGCTGTAGCAAAGTTTATAATTGTACTCTCCTTTAAATATTTCACTTCATTCTCCCACAATTTTTATCAAATACAAGGGGCAATTTGATAGCTTGAAGAATTGAGAAAATTCCTAGCAAGACGACAAAGCGTGTTGACTGGGTTAGATTCAAACGAGGACTTTCCAATTAAATAATTTGGCCTCGGCCCTCGGCGTGGGAGAAACGTGGCCTGGTCTCTGCCGTCTCTTGCAGGACAAACAGAAGCTTCAAATTCTATTTTCCAAAATGCCCTTTCCTTTCAAATCAAGAGCCCATTAGGACAATAACTCAAAGTACATTCTTTTTTTCTTCGAAACGTCATGAATTTCTATGCATTTTCCCTCCCAATAATTTTAGTAGGATAATTCACATTAAAAACTTGACAAATTAATCTTTGTTTAATTGATGGAAAATGTGAAAGTAAAGATTTTGTGTAAACGAAAAAAAAAAAGATAAATTAAAATTTTGGTTGAGTGCTTTATTATGAAATAAAAAATAAAGTACAATAAATGAAAATAGTAAGTGTTAGTCGTCCTGTTTCTAGAATTATATATAGTCCTTAATTGAAAATACTTCATCTATCTAGAAAAATGAACACAAAAAAATGAAAATTGTGATGAATAATTTTACATTTAAAAAAAAAAAAAAGTAAATATCAAGTCCTACATTTTCAAATGGAAAACCGTGTATTTGGTTTATTATTAGGAAATTTCTTAAGCAAAATGGACAATTATTAAAATCAAAAGATAGACATTGACTTAGTTTATTAGAAAAACAGGGGCAGTTTGAGATCAAAAAGTCCAATCCAATTTCCTATATTCTTCTCTTCATCATCGCCAATCTCTTCCATCTCTCTGTTTTATCTTCCCCCTTCCTCATCTTTCTCAGTTCTCTCCTACCCTGCAACTCAAAAATCTATTGAGAAAAAGCAGTAGAAAATTTAAACATCATGGATAGAGAGCAAGAAGAGATGCAATTTATTGGGTTTTTTGGCATCTACAAAGAATCCTACAAGGTCATCTTTGCATGGAGAAAAATCTTCAGCAAGATCGCTTTATCTTTAATCCTTCCTCTATCTTTCATCTACCTTGTTCATATGGAAGTATCTAGCCTTTTCTTCAGGAAAATCATCCACAACGAGATAGAACTTGATCATACTCGATCAGGCACTCCTAAATACGAGAAACTATCTGACCTTATCTCCGATGAATGGGCTTACTTTTGGCTTTTCAAGGCTGCCTATTTCACTTTGGTTTTCATCTTTTCCCTCCTTTCAACTGCTGCAGTTGTTTACACCATCGCTTGCATATACACAGCTCGGGAGCTCACGTTCAAAAAAGTCATGAGCGTTGTTCCCAAGGTTTGGAAGAGGCTGATGGTTACTTTCTTGTGTATTTTCGTTGCCATGTTTTTCTATCACGCCCTAGCTATCGTTCTCATATTTATTTGGGCAATTTCAATCGGACCAAGCAACTTGGGTGTTTTAGTGTTTTTTATTTTAATGATTTTATACTTGGCGGGGTTATTGTATTTGACCATAATCTGGCACTTGGCTAGCATTGTCTCTGTTTTAGAAGAGGCCTACGGGTACCAAGCCATGGTCAAGAGCAAAAACCTGATCAAGGGAAAGTTATGGGTCGCGATTGCCATTTTTCTGACGCTTAATATCACCTTATTGGTCATCCAGTTTGGATTTCAGAGGCTGGTTGTTCATGGAAGCACCTTGGGCATGGCTAACAGGGTTGTCTTTGCAATTATTTGTTTCTTGTTGCTTTCCAAGATGTTTCTCTTCGGATTAGTCATCCAGACAGTGATATACTTTGTTTGCAAATCTTACCACCATGAAAACATCGACAAATCTGCCTTGTCCGATCACCTGGAAGTTTACCTGGGAGAGTATGTTCCATTGAAGGGCAAGGATGTTCAGCTAGAGCAATATCATGTTTGATTGACTTGAAAGTCAATCATTAAAAATAATGGATCGATGCATGTAGTAGTTGTTTTCAAATTCAGAGTTGTATAATTGATCGTTTGGTGTTTTTGTACCTAATCCACATATTGTATGAAAGTAATTATAATCAATTTCAATTTCATGGCCCTCAGTAATTATAATCAATTTCATGGCCCTCAGTAATTAATTTTCATTGGACATGAACTTTGTTCAAACGTGTGGCTGCTTATTTGGTTTGGTTGACTGGTAAAGGGATATCATTTTCTAGGATTTCTGGTCCACTAGAGCAACGAATGGAAATGTTACAACAGCGGCAATAATCTTTCGTCAAATACAATCAAAAGAAAAACATATAACTAGAATTTTATTGTAAAATGCTCAACCGCTGTATCACTGTTCACGAGCAATTCGCTTCACTTCAGCACAATAATAATAATAATAATATCTAGCATAATGCCCGTTTGCATTTTGCTGTGGAACTAATTTTTTTTTATTTATGGTTAATAATATTAAATTTAATAACTCAGTGCATAATTTTATTTATAATTTTTGAATAAAAATAATAATTAGTAAAAATTTATCAATTAATTTATGGATAATTAAGGCATTTCATTTTCATAACTTGTATAACAAATCAAGTTCTTTCAAATTTATTTTCTAAACATAATTAAAAAATATTAAAATAGATAATTTAAAAAAAAAAGCCAAGCAAAAAGGAAAAAAATGAAAAGGAGCCAAATGGGGATGGAAGGTTGACACCTCTACTTAGGCATAGTAATAGATTGAGTAGGGACGGGTTTATGTTCATCTCAACTCCGACCCAATATCGAATTATTATTTTTTATACCTAAATCTATATATATATATATATATATATATAACCAACATACAGGCTAATTTGATTACAAAATCAATTAAATAGTATAACAATCATGAAATATAATTTTTCAATATAAATTATATCTTAATTATATATATAGTATTTTATTAAATTAATAAATTAAATAATAATTTTATTAATATAATATAATATATAAATTAAATTAAAAAATAATAAAATATATATTATATCACAAGACGGAGTGAAACAAGGTAGGATAAAGTATTCTAAATTTACCTCCGATTCGACTTTGATTTTAAAAAGGGATAAATCATTCTACACTGACTTAATTTCGATTTAAAAAAAAATTATCTTTATTTTATCAGTGGATTGAAACCATCGAATACAAGTTGTTTTGACACTTTTACTTCTACCTAATTTAAAAGGAAAAAAAAACCTCGATCCTATTGGTATATGCCCTATGACCAATCGAATTGGCTATGAGATACATGTCATATTACACATTTCTATTATTATCTAAGGCATCTTCTATCTATGAGATTTTATGCACATATTTGATATCACTTATTTCTTATAGATAAAATCCTTGGAATAAATATGCTTTGCAAGGGAATAACAATGAGATTATAATTATGATATCATCATTGCATTAAAGCATTATTCTTAAATTATTCCTAGTCGATGCTTTATCAAGAAAGGATATTAATAAAAGCTATTGAGACTAGCACATAATTATGTTCTTATTTATAAAGCAAGTAACTGATTTCATATGTTGAGTTTGGATAAACTTGAGCTAATATGTTGGTGCTTGTTAAAAGAATAGGTTTACTAAATATGACCTGAAACAAGGATGCTATATAATATTTCACATAGTATCTATAGCAACATTCTCATGTGATGGTTGTATAAGTGATCCTTTAACTTAAGATTACTTATCATCCTATATGATGAATGTTATACTTTGACTTTACTCTACTCATGATTCTAATCATAAATGCCCTAATCCGGTATTGTTGGATATAACATGAATAAGAGTGTAAATGAACAAAATGTTCATTGAACTATTTGTGAACAAATTCAGTTATGGCTCATTTATATTCGATCGTTAAGTTAAACAAACGAACTTGAACAAGATTTTAAAGCTTATTTAATAAAAGAACAAAGCTTAAACATTAGTATGTTTAGCTCATCTATGTTCATGAACAAGTTTGTTAAGTCGCTCGTAAACAAATTCAATAAAAACTAAATAAAACTTGATAATAATATATTTTGCTTTTGTTAAGTTAGTTCATTTTAGCTTTAATATCTTTCAATATAATCCAAATCATGATTTAAGATTTATATCATTGTAAAGTATGCATAATGTATATTAAAAATCCTCTATTTGTTTTTTAGGATTATGATTTTGTAATAATCTTTTATGTACTTAAAATTTGAGTTATGATAAGTTTTGAAGAAACAAAAACTGAAAAGAAACTTTTCTTTATAGAATCTCTTTAAGCAATCCTACATAGGTTGATTTTATAAATTTGCCTCTCCTCATTGTCACTTAAAATTAAATAACAATGCCGAATAGGCCTTTGATTGTTATCTTATTAATTTTAAGCTAATAGCATTTAATGTTTTCTAGATAATTGGAATTTCAAGTCATGTTTAATGACTTATTTAAAGAGCTCATTTGAGTTCGACTAAAAGCTTGGATATACAATTGAGTTGAGTTTGAACAATATTTCTTAAGTTTGATTTGAGCTCAATACTCATTTGTGTTCATCTAAATTTAGCCAAGCTAAGTCTGAATATGCTAATACTCAACTCAGCTCGGTTCATTTATAGTCCTAAATATAAGGCATATGAAGATGGATGAAGTAATCAATATAAAATTCATTACCTTGTTTGATGAAGTGAATGTCTTACATAGTCTTGATTGAATTAACTCAAAAAATCTTTGACCAAAGTGGAATAAGGTTTTAAAATAGTTCTAAAACTTATTCAAAAGTTAATGCCAAGAATAGGACTTAATATAATTAAACAAGATTAAGTAGACACTAATCCATGCTCAATGTTAAACTATGATATTATGTGATGAAGAGATATTAATTAAACTATAAGATCATATACGGATGGGTTGCAAACCACATTGACATTCCTTAGCAATTTGGAGGTCATTGCAATATGGCTAGTATTAATCACGATCTATAATTATAAAATTGATTAATTGAAAAATTAATAATGAAGTCAAAATAGTTTTGATTTATCTAATTCAAACTAAGGATTACAATGCTTATATTTATTGCCAACATGTTAAGAAACCTAATGGGTCACAACACAATAGGACATGTTGTGAAAGATTAAAATTGAGATAAATTAAGTTAGACTTAATTTATTGGATTAAAATCCAATATAGAAAAAGATACATAAGTCCAATACTGAATGAAACATTGTATGGCCGACCAAGTAAGTAATCCTATTGAGAATAAGACTTGGTCAAGGGGTTATTCTATTAAGAATAAAATTAAGCATAAGGAAACCTTGATACCCTAGGTTTTTTTACTTACCCCTACTTTCTATATAAAAAACTTAAGCCATCCCCTTTCTTGTAGCATTATAAGAGAATACACATATTTGGATTTCTGGTCCATAAAGGGGACAAATGGGAATGTTGCAAAGTAGCAATGATCTTTCGTCAAATACAATAAAAAGAAGACCATATAACTAGAGTTTTTATTGTAAAATGCTGGACTATTGGATCACAGTTAACTAACGATTCGCTTCACTTAAGAGCAATATTTTTATTATAATAATAATATAGTTAATAATATTAAATTTAATAAATCAGTGTATAATTTTATTTATAATTTTTGAATAAAAATAATGATTAGTGAAAATTTATTAATTAATTCATAGATAATTAATATATTTCATTCTCATAACTTGTATAACAAATCAAGTACAAATCCATTCATTCAAATTTACTTTCTAAACATAATTAAAAACTATTAAAATAGATAATTTAAAAAAAAAAAAAACCAAGCAAAAGGGGAAAAAATTGAAAAAGAGACAAATAGGGATGATACGTAGACACTTCTACTTAGGATAGTAATGGATCAAGTAGGGACAGATTTATGTTCATTCCAACTCTGACCTGATATTGAATTATTATTTTTTATATCTAACTTAATATATATATATATATGTATAATTTGCATACGGCCTAATTTGATTACAAAATCAAATAAATAATATAACAATCACAAAATTTAATTTTTCAATATAAATTACATCTTAATTATATACAAATATAAATTAATGTATTAAATAATAACTTTATTAATATTAAATAATAACTTTATTAATATAATATAATATATATAAATAAAAATAAATAAATAAATAATCATATATATTCTTATTTATATCACAAAATTGAGTGAAACAAGATGGGACAAAACATCCTAAATTTACCTCCGATTCAATCTTGATTTTAAAAAAGGATAAGTCATTTTACATTGACCCAATTTTGATTTAAAAAAATAGTCTTTTTTTATTGATGGATTGAAACCATCGAATACGAGTTATTCGACACCTTTACTTCTATCAACTCTAACTTGGACCTAATTTAAAAAAAAAAAAAAAAAGCTCAATCTTATTAGCAAATGCTCTAAGACCAATCGGATTGGCTATAGGATTCATGTCATATTATATTTCTATTATTATCAAAGACATTCTCTATCTATAAGATTTTATGCACATAATTAATATCACTTACTTATTATAGATAAAATCTTTAGAATAAATATGCTTTGCAAGGGAATTATAATTAGATTATAATTATGAGATCATTATTAGATCAAAGCATTATTCTTAAATTGTTTCTAATTAATGCTTTATCAAGAAATGACATTGACAAAAACTATTGAAACAATGACATATAGCTATGTTCTTACTTATAAAGTAAGCAATTGATCTCATATGTTAAACTATGGCTAAACTTGAGTTAATATATGGGTATTTGTTAAAAGAACAAGTTCACTGAACATGACTCGAGATGAGAATACTATGTGGTATTTCACATAGTGTCTAAAGCGATATTCTCATGTAATGGTTGTATAAGTAATCTTTTGACTTGAGATTACTTATCATTTTACATGATAAATGTTATACTTTGACTTTACTCATGGTTCTAATCATGAAAACTCTAGTTGGGTATTATTAGGTATAACATGAGTAAGAGTGTAAACGAACAAAACATTTGTTAAACTATTCGTGAACGAATTGGTTATGGCTTGTTTATATTCATTCATTAAGTTAAATAAACGAATTTGAACAAGCTTTTAAAGTTCATTTAATAAAAGAACAAAGCCTAAACATTAGTATGTTTGGTTCGTTTACATTCATGAACAAATTTGTTAAGTTGTTCATGAACAAATTGATAAAAACTTAATAAAAACTTGAAAATAGTATATTTTGCTCTTGTTAAGTAAGTTCATTTTAGCTTTAATATCTTTCAATATATTCTAAATCATGATTTAAGATTTATATCATTGTAAAGTATGCATAATGTAGATTAAAAATCCTTTATATGTTTTTTAGGATTATGATTTTGAAATAATCTTTTATGTATTTAAAATTGAAGTTATGATAAGTTTTGTAAAAACAAAAACCAAAAAGAAACTTTTCTTCATAAAGTCTTTTTAGGCAATCCTACATAGATAGGAAATCAAAGCATAAAGGAAGGTTGATTCTATAAATTTGCCATTTCCCATTTTCACTTAAAATTAAACACAATGCCAAGTAGGCCTTTGATTGTTGGCTTATTAATTTTAAGCTAACAACATTTAATATTTTCTAAATAATTGAAATTTCAAGTCATGTTTAATGACTTATTTAAAAAGCTCATTTGAATTCAACTAAAAGCTTGGATATATATTTCTTAAGTTTGGTTTGAGCTCAATACTCGTTTGTATTCATCTAAATTTAGCCGAGCTAAGTCCTAACAAGCTGATACTCAACTCAGCTCAATTCATTTATAGTCCTAAACATAAGACATATGAAAATGCATGAAGTAATTAATATAAGATTCATCACCTTGTTTGATGAAGTGAATATCTCACTTAGTATTGATTGAATTAACTCAAAAAATCTTTGGTCAAAGTGGAATAAGGTTTTATAATAGTTCTAAAACTTATTCGAGAGTTAATATCAAGAGTAAGACTTAACTTGGTTGAACAAGATTGAGTAGATACTAATCCATACTTAATGTTAAACCATGATATTATGTGATGAAGGGATATTAATTATACAACAAGATCATGCATGGATGGATTGTCAAACTATATTGACATGCCTTAGTAATTAAGGGTCATGGCAATATGGCCCGTATTGATTATGATTTATAAATATAAGATTGATTAATTGAAGAATTAATGATGAAGTAAAAATAGTTTTGATTCATCTAATCCAAAATCAAGGATTACAATGCTTATATTTATTGCCAATAAATCTGACAATTTCAAATACGACAGAAAACGATTAAAATCTTTTATATGGTATTTGAGTTTTAAAAATTTCTACTGTGGTACCTGAACTATAAACATAAAACGTAATGTGGTATTTACCTTTAATATGGTTAGTTTCGAATAATAACAAGTAACAATCAAATAATCCTACAAATATCATATTAGTTAATAGATTCATAACTCATATACCACATTAGATATTTTTAAATTCAAATAGTATATAGAATATTTCATTATAATTTAGAAATAAATTATGATATTAACCCTAAAAATTATATAGATTTCAGCAAGATTAAGGATAAAAAGGATTCAAACTATAAAATCTAGACTCTATTAAAGTATGTTAACAAATGTTAAATTAAGGATTATATTCTTGATCAAAGGAGAAAAAAAAAACATGGCAATAACAAAGTCTAGCTACAAATAATAATAATCATTACATGAAAATGGAGATTTAGTGGCTGTTTTTTAATGACGTTTTTAAATAAATGCCACAAAGTTTCGTGTTTTTATAAGGTTAGCGGCGTTTTTTTATAAAACGCCACTAAATTCTTATATAGTGGCGTTTTGATTTAAAAATGCCACTAAAAATATATTTTTGTGCCGTTTGTTAAACTAAATACTGCTATATACTTTGACTTTTATAAATTTTGCGGTGTTTACGTAAACATCACTAAATTCAAATCTACAAATTTAAAAAAACTCAGGGGACGTTTGATTTGAGAGAATCCAAACATTTTCCCTCGAAATCTTACTGTTAGGTATTTGATTCCAATGTTTGGTTCAGGGTAATCTGATTCTGAGTAAAACTGATAGATTTTCAAAAATATCCAAAGTTCCAAAATAAAAAACTTCCATTTTCCTGTAATATTCTAGGATTTCGATGGGAAAAGTAGCATTATTGCTAAATTTGACCTAACTAAACAATTGTGCAATAGTCTTTACTATTTTGAAAACCATGTCTGAAAATGAATGTAAGTCAGTTATAAGTTTCTGTTGGTAAAAAATTTGGTTTATATATGGCATTTGGCATGAAAAAAGCCTTCAATAATCTTTTACAAAAAATTGAATTAGGTTATTGAAGGCGTTTTTGGCTAAAAATACTTTGAATAATCCCTTTCAATTTTTATTGAAGGTATTTTTTAAGTAAAAACACCTTCAATAATCCTTATAAAAATAGAGAGAATTATTTAAAGCATTTTTTGCCAAAAACATTTTGAATAACCCTATTCAATTTTTTGTAAAGGATTATTCAATGCATTTTTTGATAAAAAAACATCTTAAATACCCTTCTAAGAGGGGATTATTCTTAGTTTAAATAATACCCTTCAATTATAAAAATACTGGAGTAGTTTAATCAATTAGAACATATAATTGTTAACCATAAGGTTGTAGGTTTGATCCATCTCTCTAGCTTTTTTTATGTTTTTTAAGGGATTATTTAAGGTTTTTTTTTTAAAAAAAGCATTCAATAATCCTTTCACTTTTTTTATAAGATTATTCAAGGCATTATAATCCTTTACAAAAAATTGAATAGGTTTTTCAAGGTGTTTCTAGTAAAAAATTCCCTTTATAAAAAATTAAATTAGGTTATTCAAGGCATTTTTTGGGTAAAAAACACCTTCAATAATCCCAAAAAAAATTGAGAAGGGACTATTAAAAGCATTTCTATAAGAAAAAACTGCTAAATTTTTCTTAAATTTCAAACCTGTGAAACCCCCTTTATGTTTTTCTTTTCCCTACTCATTTTTTTTCACTTTCGCTCATTTTGGGTCACTTTCTTCTCTTTTTCTATCTAAGTTTTAGTCATTTTGTGGTCAATTTTCATCTTTTTACTTTTCATTTTTACAAATTTCAAGTTAATTTTCTTGTATTTTTTGTCAAATCCTTAAACTTTTTTTTTCATTTATTGCATTTCTGTCGCTGTTCAAGCTCCATTGGTAAGCTCCATTTCAACATTGACAATTTTCAATGCTTGGCCGTTCTTTTTCTTTTTTTTACCAATTTATTTCATTATTGTAATTTTGAGTTTGGTTTTGTTTGGTTGATAAGAAAAATTCAAGATAGAACAAAAAGTAAAAGAAATAGAGTTTTTCTCTAAAAAGCTTAAAATTGAACGTTGAATTTAATTATAAACATGTATGAAATTTTAGGTTTAGCTTTTTTTTTTCAATAGAATCTTTTTGAAATTACTAAAAAATTGCTAGTTGTTAACATGAATTTGTTGATTCATTCAAGATATCTTTAAGAAACCATTTTGAAATAGTTTATTATGTTTTAAATGTAATTTGAGTATTAAATAGGCTTTTGTGAGACCTTTTTTGGATTCGCATCACTTTCTTACAAATTACATTGTACAAGTATTTTTAGCTCGATTTTTCTGCTTTTACTATTTTTTTATCTTTATTTACTAGTAATTTAATGAGATTGTTATTGAGTTATGTAAACTGGAACATGTATTAAATATTTACTTGGACTTATGGATCTTTAACTAGCAAAATGTTCATATAAAGGATGTTGTTGAATGCTTCTAAACTTTATCCCTCGTTAAAGGATAAAGGGGTATTTGTGCTATTTACAATTTACAGGTTCTGTGCATTGTCTATTTGTCACTGCTATCATTTTTTGGCAGAAGCTTATTCTTTTACTAAAGTTATTAATATAGGATTTCTTTTTCCTTGTGTTGCCAGTGTCGTTAATTGCCAAAACTAGCAATCATGTTTACAAACAGATGTGCATAGAAACGAGCATGCATATGCATATCTGGTGGTGTGCATATGCTTTTCTTCTTAATTTCATGTTAATGTTATGTGTTACCATATTCAATTAGATTATTTAGTATTTTTTTTAATTTCTAGACCATTCTAATATCTGCTATTTTCATTTGATGTATGTCATATACCTGAACTTTACATCTTCAATTCAAAAGGAAATAAGTTGAACTTTAAAGGGTTATTGTAAAATTCTTTGCATTTTAAAGATTATGTGTTTGATGAAATGATTTAATCTTGCTTGAAAGAATTCGTTATGCATAAAAACCATTAACAATAGAAAATGGAAAACCAAAAAAAGACATCTATAGTCATTTGTGAATACTACAAAGTAAAGTGTTTGTCACATACTTAATCTTCCTCTATTACACTATAGGTTTCTAGATGTATGAATATTCTATTAAAATTTGTATAAGTTTTTGTTGATATTATCTCTGTTCCTTTTTTGCATTGTTTAAAAAACATGATATCAATACATGACACGTAATAGGTTCTGTCAATATGCAAAAATTGAAAAATTAAATTTTCACAGAAAGTTACTAGAAAAGAAAGACATGGACTGGTCCGAGTTAGATTAGGTCCAACACCATCTAGTTTCTAAGGACATAACTCTCAACAATTTATATTCTCATCAAGTTATTTTTTGCGAGATATCTCCATATTGAGAAAAGGATTCAAACTATGCAACAATGTTTTCAAGCAAATGGAAGTAGAAAAAGAATAGAAGCATGCTAGAATTGAATAGAAGTATGCTAAAATTGCAAAAGAACGTGTTAGAATGGACCAAGAGCATACAAAATTTCAGCAATTGCATGATCGATTCGACACTCTTATGAATTTTGTGCAACAATAATTTTCAGGAACTAATCTAGGTGATCTACCAATTTAGGTATTATATTTAGTAACTATTTATATTTTTTAATATAAAAAATAGCTTATTATTAAGAGTTAAAACTTTATTACTTTATTTAGTAGGTTCTTGAACACGTTAATGATCAAGGTGGGAAAAATCTTTCATCAAATGGTAGTGTTCCAAATTTATGCAGTCACCAATTCTATACATTTTAGATTTTTAGTTAATATACTAAAATAATTTGAATGTTACTGCATATATTAAACTTTGTGTTCCATCCACATTAGAACAAATTATGTATTTATAATATTCAGTTTATGAATTTAAGTTCATTTATATATCTTTTAATATTTTTTTATTTAATGATAACAATCAATATTAAAAGAAAATTTTTAAAAAATAAATTTTGTTAATTTAGCTGCGTTTGTGCCTAAAAACGCTACTAAATACCAAAATGTAACGTTACTGTTTACTATAAACATCTCTAAATTTAGTAGTGTTTTTTTACTATAAACGTCGCTAAATTTAGCATTTAGCGACATTTCTAAAAACAAACACCGCTAAATTTAATGACATTTTATGATAAATACGCCGTTAAATTCAGCATTTAGAGGCGTTTTTCTAAAAATGCCATTATTTTCTTTGACGTAGGTATAACTGGTACTCTTAACGACCTTTTTAGCAAATGTCGCTAATATTTTAGTGACATTTATAAACTCTACTAAACGTGAAAAAAAAAGTCACTAAAAACCTAATCCCTTGCAGTGAATTAGCAAAAGTGCCCGATTATGGGTTAAAATTTTTTAATTTAAAATAACATTTTATTTTAAGTTTTTTTAATAAAAAAGTATATGTATTTAGGTGATTCAATGATTTAAATTTAAAAATTTTCAGTAAAAATATAATAATTAATTGATATTTTTTATATTTTATATTTTGTTAATTACTTAAAGATGATATTTATTTAATAAAATTTTTTATCATATTTTTTAATTATTTAAAAGCAACTGTATTATATTTTTATTCTTATTACATAGGGTTATTTGTATTATTCAATTAATAAATTTTATTTATTATTTATTATTTTTTTTCATGAAAGATTATTGTGATTATCTTTTATGTTTATTCTATCAATGACATATGATTTTGTTTTAATACTATACCTTCTTCCCTTTTTCATATGAGCTTGACCAACAACTCGACTTGATAAATAAACCTTATCATGTTTTTGTAAAGTATATGCTTAGATGATTTTTGTTAAACTTTTTCTCTAAAAAGAAAATTTAAAATTTATCATTTCTCTTTTGATGCTTAAGTTTTATTTTTAATTTAGCCCTTACCTACTTATAAGTTTTATAAGAGATATATTATGGGATTTTGTTATTTTTAAAGATAAAATAACTATTTTATATAATTAGGCCAATCATTTGAAATTTGAACTAAATATAAGTTCAACCTAATAACATTCTGTTGCAAACTCATAAAATAAATATAAACTCAACTCACAAAAAAATCTCTTACAAACTTAGAGCTCACAAAACCTAATAAGCCTATATAACTATAAATGTGTCACTTTTATAATCTTTTAGGATTCCTTACAATTAAATATATCAATATGTAGGGTATGAAACAGATAAAATATTTCTCATCCTCATTTTTAATTTTTTATATTATATCCATCTTTATACTTATATTTAATGGATAATTCAAGTTCAAATGCATCCTCATCTCAATCCTATGATTATTTAATAGATATAAATAATTCTTGTATTATTAGTTTTTTAAAAAATATAAAATATAAAATTTATAAATTTAATTTTTTATTTTATATATTTGTATAAATTTTTATAAATATATATTTTTAAATGCAAATATATTAATTATAATTAATCTAATATAACATTTATATTGTTAAATAAAAAATAATTTATTAAATATATAAGCTACGGATATGAGATGAGTGTTTTATTATTTATTTTTATATTTATATTTAATAAAATATTTAAAATCATATTTATTTTTATTTTATAAATTTAAATATCCATATTTATGTTTATTAAGATAAAAAATCGAATTTTCTGTTAAATTTTAAGTACTTGATGTATCTACTTTTAATTGAGGGGCTATAGGGGTTTGACTTCTATGTCGTCGATGTATAAAATCGAGTTTTTCCTAGAAATAATACTGTACTCCTGTTTGGAACCAAAAGATGTCCAAATCCAAAAGAGGTTCCTATTACTCTCTAGACCTTGAAAGATCAACCAGTTCACACGTGATTGTTAGTATTACCAAGAAACAGCTTAAAAGACAGGAGTAAATCAACAAGCATGCTACAATCTGCACCCAATCTAATCCCAATCTTCTGAGCAGGTAGTCGTTTCGGTTGTTAAAATAAATAAATAAATAAAAGGGCTTATTTTAAACTTTGTTACAGAGACTGAAGAAAGAAGAGGACTTTCGACCCTTCTTTCTTACACTTTTCTTCTGCTTTGCTTTGCTTTCTCTCAAAACAAACAATCTTCTTCCCCAATTCCAGATCCAAATTGCAATATTACTATTATAAAAAAGATGGAGTCATCGTCCACGAGTCAACCTGAGTTTGACTACTTGTTTAAGCTGTTATTGATTGGGGATTCGGGTGTGGGGAAGAGTACTCTACTCTTGAGTTTCATTTCTGATACTTTTGAGGAACTCAATCCTACCATTGGTAACGTTACCTTTTTTTTTTCTTTTTTTTAATTTGTTTTGTAAATTAAAAATAAGTGGTTATGACTTTTTTTTTGGTAGGTGTGGATTTTAAGGTGAAGCAAGTAACTCTTGGAGGAAAAAAGCTGAAGCTTGCCATTTGGGACACAGGCAAAATGTTGTTGGATCATGTTTCTTTTTCCTGTTCCATTGGTTTTTTTTAATTATTAAAATGTGGGATATTTGTGTTTGATTATTAAGATAGAAGATATAACATTAGATACGAGTGGAAAAGTTCTATTGTTACTGTTTTCATTTTGAGTTCTTAGAGCACATTAGAATGTATTACCTTCTGATATTACTGTAAATTGGAAACTTTATATATATATATATATATATATATATATATATCGAGTGGAAAAGTTCTATTGTTACTGTTTTCATTTTGAGTTCTTAGAGCACATTTGAATGTATTACCTTCTGATATTACCGGAAATTGCAAACTTTATATTTATATATAAAGTTTAGACAAGGTACTACAATTTAATTTGAAAGACAGGACTGTCGGGTTGTAAGTTTGCAACCGGTTTCTGCAATATGTGTCAACTGTAGAATAATAATGAATATCAGCAAAGAGCTCTTGTTCTTCTTGGATATCTTAATTTGGTATTGTGTATACCTTGTGCTTGTTTTGGGTAAAATGAGTTGAAGACTTACTTAAATAGAATAAATTATTATATCATATTCATATCTTCACTTTATGCAGCTGGACAGGAAAGGTTTAGAACACTAACTAGTTCATATTACAGAGGAGCGCAAGGGATAATTATGGGTATGGACTTCACTTATCTCTTGCTAGTGGCTACTTATATCTACTTATATGGCACTTTTTTATAGTTGTATCTATGTTGTTAAACACTATATTTATACATTGGCTAAAGGGTCAAAAAAGCCCTAGAACCAAAGTTCTATAATCATCCAAGTCCCTATCATTTTATTACAATCATTTAAGTCCTCAAACATCTATTTTCATCAATTGAGGCCTTACTTGACAAAAACTGGTTGACCATCAACACCCATTTCCATCTAATTGAAGGCTCAATTGGGGTGAAAATAGATGTTTAAGGTTGATTGATCTGAAATAGAAAATTCAGAGCTTGACTGATTTTAATACAATGTCAAGGGTTTAAATGATTATTGAATTTTTGTTTGAGGGCTTTTTTGACCCTTTTGCCTTATGTATACATGTCCATACATCAGATCTTGCAGTAAGAATTCACATCAGAAGTTTTCTTTTTCTTGATCTTTTGATTCCATTTTTTTTTTTCAATTTTCATCAGTAATCATTTTTTGAAATTCTTAGTGCTATTCAGTTAGTTAAATCTCGTAATAATCAGACATTCTGGGGTCATGGTTCAAAATCTTACTTGAGAGGACCGATGGAATGAACCTTATAAGGTGGGATAGCTTGTGCCCCATTTGGTTTGTTTTTGGCTAGTTGGTTAGGTCGGAGCACATAGGATTGAAAAACATGTTAGATGTTGTTCATGAAGAGATTGGTAAAGATGCTGCTTTCAAAGGCCTCAGAATTTGGTGTAGATTGATTTTTTTATCCACTTTATTATTTTGCACTTTTTCTAATTTTATTTCTGCAAAACACATGTTTTATCTTATAAAATTTTTGGCCTTTGAGGGATTGGAATAGAATGAAAAAGAATTCAATAAATTGTGTTAAGAGGTGCATTGCTTTTCCCTTTTGTAGCATTTCGAGTAACAACTGCAGATTGTGCTAACAGGCAAAAATTAGTGACTCGTATCCTGACAGAAGTTTTTTGTTCCTCCCAAGTATAATAATGATATACATTTCAATCAATATTATATTTAAAATATTTGGTTGGGTTAGTTTGGCTTCCCAAACCTTCCTCCAGCGCTACTATTATTTTTGAAAATTTAGATCAAGTTCTCCAATGTTCTAGCTAGATTGGCCTCAGCTTTGAAAATTTAGATCAAGTTCTCCAATCTTCTTGCTAGATTGGCCTCAGCTTTGAAAATTTAGAGCAAGTTCTCCAATGTTCTAGCTAGATTGGCCTCACGTTGGGTAAGTAAGGTCTCCAACTTGAGAGGCTGCTGGGCTGTTATTCTGGTATATTTGAAAAGTTGTGTTGGTTTAGCCCAACATGGGCTAAACATTTTGGTGGCAAAGTAAGGGTTATATTGCTTGCTGCTATCAGTCAGTATTACTTCATGAGTGGTATTTTACAGTTGATATGTAACTTTCTAAGATAATTAGATCTCTGACAGTAGGTTGATTTAACTACCAGAAGAAGATTTACATTAAGTTATTCCCTTCTGTTGAACAACTAATGGAAGGACTCATTGTTTGGATGTATTCAAAGACTCAGCTGGTTTATTTTATCTATTTTTATTCTTGTCTTAGAGGTTCCTTATATGATGCTAGTTATTATGTTTGTTCTGGTACAGTGTATGATGTTACACGGCGAGACACATTTACAAATCTATCTGACATATGGGCTAAAGAAATTGATCTGTATTCAACAAATCAGGACTGCATCAAGATGCTTGTTGGCAATAAAGTTGATAAGGTATAATTTAAAAAGTAGTTATGTCCTTTAATTTCACGAAGGTTGTTTGTTTATATGTTTCATTAGTGCTTGCTGAAGCGGTTCTTGAGTGTTATCTTAATGTTTATGGTTTTTGATCACTTATCAAAAAGTAAGTTTGTGCCATTTGGTTGTTGAACTCACATCTACACCTTCATGTACAGGAAAGTGAAAGAGTTGTCAGCAAAAAAGAGGGCATTGACTTTGCTCGGGAATATGGATGCCTTTTCATTGAGTGTAGTGCAAAAACACGAGTCAATGTGGAACATTGCTTTGAGGAGCTTGTCTTGAGGGTAATTGAAATTCTAGCATTGTATGCCTTGTTTTGCCTTGTTTTGATTGCTGTGCAGGACTTAGAGTAAATTGCTCAGCTATCTAACTAATATAACTTTGAGGAAATGGGCAAGCACTTTGGGGTTTGTTTTTTCTTTTTCCTTCTTGTTTTCATATGAAAGAGAAAGATGCAGTGTTATAACAATACGAAATATAATAATTTAAATACCATTTCTTCTATAGCGCTCTAGTTTGGGTTATCTAGTATTACTTGTTGGTCTTCTGTGACAACTTGCAAACGCTACCTCTTTAAAATGTTAAATATTCTGGTATTTAGTTACAGACTTACAGTACTAGTGTGCTAGCTTTTTGTATTATGCTGATAATGCCACCTATTTAAGTGCCAATATCACTAGAACCTGATTTCCTAATATGAATGGGAGAATATTTATGATTCTAAGTGCATGGACAAGCTGGTTGTTTATTTACTTAAGTAATTGGTTGTTGGGAAGCATTGTCCAGATGTAACTACAGTTATAAAATTCCATTTTTTGTTTAATTAGCTGCAAAATAGTATTGCCACCTTGATCTTCAACATCAAAGGCTCACTTCCATTTTATTCAGTGAATATATTTGCGTGCTTCTGCTGTGATTGACAAATCTGCAATCATCAACTATCTTTATAAATTTCACATTGGTTATAGAATATTCTATATTGTTTGAAACTTGAAAGGGATAACTTTTACGATCCCCTTTCAAATATTTTGTTCTTCATTGTCGACTGGCAGCAATTACAAGTGTTCCTATGCATGCTTAGGTAGGTAGTTTAACATGGTAATCATGTTTGATTTGCAGATATTGGAAACACCAAGTCTCTTGGCTGAGGGGTCATCTGGAGTGAAAAAGAACATCTTCAAACAGAATCCTCCCCAAAATGATGCTTCAACAAATAGTTGTTGCTCATGGTGATCTATCATTAAAATTTTGCAACTCCCTTCAGGTTGCACTTTGTTTGCTTCAGAGCTTTACACCTGTTTTTTTTTGGCTTGTTCAGTCAGCTTTGGGCTTTAATCCAGAATTTCCAGTAATGAATGTGGTTATGTTCCTTGTAATATTGTTTTTCACCTTTTAAAAAGCATAAAGAAAAGAAAATAGCTTGCTGTTCAGTTTTCCTCCAAATCATTCGACCTTGTTCAAATTTACTGTCTTGCAAAAGAATCCCTTTGCTGAACAGTGAGATGTGGTTTTACTGTTGGGTAGTTTTTCCTGCTTTTGGTTATTCAGGTGGTATGTATTTGAATTTTATATAATGAACCACCCAAGTGGTAAGAGTTATTTCTTATGGACCTAGTAATTTTTGCATTTATGTTGTGTAAAATATTGGTAATTCATGTATTTGTATTTTTTTTAAATAATATTAGCCATAATTTATATCATTAAAAAAATGCATTTTATAGTTTATTAAACTTATATATAGTTTTTATTAAAATTTTAAATTGTTGTCATTTTTATAAAATTTTCATGTTTTAAATTGCTAGACTTAAAAGCTAAGCCTACTTAGGAATTTGGGAGTGCCTAATTGATCTAAAGCATGTTTCAAAATTGTAGGGCTTTATGAGATGCCAGGGAGAGCACATGCGGTATAATAGTGAGAATCTATGATGCAAGGAACTATATTCTTCAGATAAGTAAGCAAGGGCCCTTTGGTTTTTGCCCTTTTCAGAACAAGTCAAATTCTTCTCTATAATACGAGTAAAAAGAGAATATAAGAAAAAGAGATTTCAATTCAATTTTTTAAAAATATATCACATTCATATCATTTATTGACATTAAATAACTAACTAATAAATTTAAAATATAGTTAAAAAATTAAATTTATACAGTTAGATTTTGAATTTAAAACGTCATGATCTAAAGCCCTTCTCATTCTCACTACGTAAAGGCTGTAACAACTTTTATTATATTTATCAGAGAACTGAATGGCCGGATGCAAATATATTTTTTAGTATTGTGTCCAAAGGGAAGGGAAGGGAAGAGAGGAATACAGTTGTAGATCCGAAACATTTAATTTCATTAGCGAGCGAGAAAAAGACTTCATTGGGAGACAAAACAAAACTGGCTTTCTCGGCTGTCGCTGCTTATTGGATCTTATGAAACAAAATCTTTGATTTTTATTTTTTTTTCATCCTTCACATTATATAGTTAATAATGGAGTGAAGAGCTTAATAAAAATTTTTAAAAAAATCTATGAAAAGAAAGTAAAACATTAAAATTTATCAAATTAATTATTAATTATTGTACTTAATATAAAAGTAATGTTTTAAAGAGTGTTTAAAATTCAACAGATTGATTTGGAAAAGTAATGCACTTATAAAATAATTTAGAAAGAAATTAGATCCAAAAACAAAATGTCAAAATCTGATCCAATTCCTTCCACCGATGAAATGCTATTGTTGGTGTTGGATGCAAAGTTGGGTTGGGCCTACATGCATTTCTCACAAACTCTTTTCTGAGGGTGAAGTAAAGGTTAAAGCATCATTCCCCCGCACCGCTCCTTCCAAATAAAATAAATAAATAAAAACGATTTTTGCGTTCCCTTCAAAACGCGCCACCCTGAGCTGCTTGAAGCCGAAATCATCTTCTACCATAAAATAAAAGAAGATAAAAGTTTTTTCCTTTTTTTTTAAAATTTGTTGGAAAAGGTTATAAGCAAATTTTGTTACGTGTCTTTTT
Source organism: Durio zibethinus (assembly GCF_047325235.1). NCBI lineage: Eukaryota > Viridiplantae > Streptophyta > Magnoliopsida > Malvales > Malvaceae > Durio > Durio zibethinus. The sequence continues at coordinate 29,153,789 of NC_143162.1, forward strand.
ATCCTAATAACAAATCTGACGGACCCATTCGCCGCCTCCTCCTCCTTTTCTCCGTCAGGTGGGGATGCCGATGTTGAGACTCTTCCTTCTTCACCTTCACTGGCTGACCCACCGCAACTCCCACCTTCAACCTTTGAACAACCGCTGCAACCGCCTCATCCAGACGCTATGATATCTTCTAGGGACCCCGGCGCCCTCTTCAGCGGTGGCGGCATCAGGTTCTCCATTTCCCTCTTCTTTTTCTCTTTTCTAAGTAGTCTCGTAATGTTATTCACCAAAAGAGTATCACTTAAGAAAATAATTTCTTTTGAGGAAATATACTTGAGTTTATATTTGATACTATTTTATACATGGAATCACATGATACCACTAAAAATTTTTAAATTTTTACTAGCATAAATACACAAAATTTTATTTTATTTTTTTTTATAAAAATTTCTTATTAATAAGATGTCATCGACTGGTTAATTGACATAATACAGAATTTATTCGCTAAACTCAATGTACTTTATCATATAATTGTACTCCATACGTTTCTATTTGAAGAAATGACCCTTCATTAATTTCAATGTAAAATTACACTTCATGGACCTTTGTTTTATTAAACGGGGACTTTCTGTTACGGCACTGCCATTGATGCACTTGCTGTCTATGATTCTATCCAAAGAAACTACTTTTACTATGCATTTCATTTAAATTAATTGTCTTGTGCACTTTTACTTTTTAGTTGTTAAGTAACATTTGCATACTCTTTTTTATAGATTGATTAGTTTAATTTTAATCAATCTAGCTTTGGTTTAATGGTTCTTAGTTCAAGCTGGAAGTTAAGATCCAAGAGGAGTACATAATAGTTTTTTGTTTCGATACGGTAGCATAAGAACTAGAATTTAAAAATCTGATTGTTTTGTAATGGGAACAAATATTTTGCAATGTTTCTCTATTGACTTAGTGACACACCTTGTTCATGTTGATTGAAAATGGGGTTGTGTAATATCCCAAATTTCAACCCAAAATTTGAATAAGGATCTGATTAAATGTGACACTTAGTCTTCTTGCTGCAAGGCTTCTAAATAGTGAATTGTGTGGATTATCAAATCAAAAATTTTGAAAGTCTTAAGTTCCTGTGAAGTTTAGTAAAATTGCAAAAGTTACATGATTTTTTTTTTTGTCAAAACCGTAGGTTAGTGACTGTTTGGTCCTGAAAATGGATTGCAAGGTGACTAAAATGTTTGGTTTGGTTCTTTTGCCAGCTTTCTTACTGGAAGTCAAACTGCTAAATTCAGCTATGGATATTCCAGTTTCAAGGGCAAAAGGCCTTCAATGGAGGATTTCTATGAAACAAGGATATCTGAAGTTGATGGTCAGATGGTTGCCTTTTTTGGTGTTTTTGATGGTATGCCATCACTTATATGCCATTATTGCTAACCCATTATGTTGTCTTCACGTTGTTCTTTACAAGCCATATTTTATGGTTTCAATTGCAATTTTTTAAAAAAATTTTATAAATAGTGGGGGAAAAGGATCTTGAATAAGAATTAGGGGAGGGTGTATATGGTGGTTTATGATTGATTTTCTTTCCCTTTTTTCTTTCTAATATAGGTCATGGAGGTTCAGGAACTGCAGAGTATCTTAAAAACAACCTTTTCAAAAATTTGAGCTCCCACCCTGATTTTATCAACAACACAAAGACAGCTATATGTATGAAGTTGGTGAAGTTTTCACTTTACTATATGCTGGGAATTCCATGATTTTGTTTGTATATGTTTATGGAAACATATATATATATATATATATATGTGACAATGTAATTTTTTTCCTTTCTGGGTATTGAGTAGAAAAAGCTTTTATTGCAGTTGAAGCATTTATACAAACTGATGACGATTACCTCAATGAAGAGAAAGGCCAGCAAAAAAATGCTGGTTCAACTGCATCAACTGCTGTGTTATTGGGTGATCGGTTGTTTGTTGCAAACGTTGGTGATTCTAGAGTGGTTGCCTGTAGAGCTGGATCAGGTTACCGTCTTCTGTGCTAAGGCTGGGTCTTGTTAGGATCATTTAGACTAGTCATTATGGTTAATCCTTCAGATTGAAAAGGAATATATAAAACGAAATGAGAATAAAATTGCTTAGTCCTGTGATTCATGTACGATCAAGTAATAGCTTGATGGTTGTTGCATGTTAGAGATGCTATTTTCGTGTTAGCCACTGACAGACTTTGAGGCTTTGGCTTAACCATATCTCCCCGATTTAAAAGTACAAATAAAAGGTTTGGATTACCTTGATGTATAGGATTGAGAATATATGGCAAAAACTCAAATTCTGTGGTGTTTAAACGTTGATTGAGTACTTTTGTGTTTTCTGCAGCTGTCCCTCTGTCTACTGATCACAAGCCTGATAGATCTGATGAACGCCAAAGGATTGAAGAGGCTGGAGGTTTCATCATTTGGGCGGGTAATATGCCCTTTTGCAGTCTTTCATGCCAGCATTCACTTTATTGGATTAAACTAGTATAGATTTTAGTGAACTGTTATTATCTATTCTGCATTTGAACAAAAATTAGCATTGAAGATTTTCCTGATGTTTCTTTACCATGTTAGGTACATGGCGGGTTGGTGGAGTTCTTGCTGTTTCTCGTGCATTTGGCGATAAACTACTTAAACCTTATGTAGTTGCTGAGCCTGAAATTCAGGTGGTATTAGGGTTTACATGCTCTAAAAGTTTGTACTTTTTTAATTCACTTAATTAAGTTGGGTGTCGAAGAAATGTAGCAACAGATGCAAAACATATGGCAATTGAGCCTGTGACACTCGGTTTCAGTTGCTAAGGTTTCCTTTGTTTGCTAAGAAAGCATTTTCGGTACTTTTTCTTTGGTATCTTAGCAAACCTTTTCATCTAGAAGTATTTATTATGGTTATATGCTTTCCAATGCTTAGGAAGAAGAAATTAACAGTGTAGATTTCATAATCATTGCAAGTGATGGACTATGGAATGTCTTGTCAAATCAGGTGAGAACTTTTTACCACATTTGTTTCCTACGCTAAACAAAAGAAACTGTAGAGAAACTTCTTATTGATATATATTTTTTGTTAGTTCTTAATAATTGTAATTAACTTGTATGGAACCTAAGCACCTGGACTTGTTCTATCACTTGCAGGATGCTGTGGACTTAGTGCAGGACGTAACAGATGCAGAAGCTGCAGCAAGAAAACTTATAAAAGAAGCTTATGTGCGAGGGAGCTCAGACAACATTACCTGTGTAGTTGTCCGGTTTGACAGCTTGTGAACTTATCGAGGTTGTAATTTATCTGCAAATGATCATGATTCTGTTTTATTTGGCAGGCGAAGCAATTCTGTAATCGGTATTCTTTTTTCTTTACAGGTTTTGGAGACTATCAAATAGAAGAGAAGCCAGAAAATAGGTGTTTCCATGGATTTTAGCTCCCTTTAGATATTGTTCTAGTTGATTAGTGCAAGAGCTTTCAAGTCAATTTGTTATAAGTGACAATGTGATATGTATTTTAAGATTTGGTTTGTTACAATTACCTAGCAATCAGCTAATTTATTATTGATCTTGCTTAAAGCATTTGGATGTTTTCATAGTGATAATCACTTTCCCAGAGTTTGGACTTGAAATTGGAAGTGAAAATTCTTTTAACAGTTTAATTGAGTTCGGTTGGATTTTGAACATGTTAAAATGGATTGTTTAAATCATGTTTTCCTTTTTTGAACATTTCATTAACTCAAAATTGATTGGTAATTATTTGGTTTGAGTTTACATTATATAGACAAAAAGTATATATGCGTGTTATTGGATCAAAACTTTTTTGTTTTGTTGTTTGTATTTATTATTTTTTTTAAAAAAAACTGTCTAAATTAAAAGAATAAATGAGAATGATATGTGAATATCTTAATAAGCTTTTTTCTTACAAAATTTATCTAATTAAAAAATTTAATGACCAAAAGATTGAAAAAAAAATAAAAAGAGAAAATAACAAAAAAATAACAGAAATAAAAAAAGAGCTTATGAGGGTGCTTATTGATACCCAATATTGAGCTTGAAATATTAGTTTTTAAATTAAAGTTAAAAATAATTTTATTAATATAGCATATATATGTATAAAATTAAATAAATTATAAAATATATACATTAATATATAACTTGAAATTGATCGAAATAAAATACTATAAACATGCTTTCGACCCAATATCATTTAAAAAAAAAATTTTTAACTCGTCTTAACTCAACTTTGATTTTAAAAATAATGGCTTTTATTAGATTAAGATAAATAAAAACAAATCCGATACAAATTGTTTTAGCATCTTTATCAATTGACACATTGCATTACAAAATTTATTCAATTAATAAAAATAAAATAAATAAAATAAAAAAGGTAAATGGGTGCCTAATGGATACCTTTATTGATTTTTTTTTATAAAAGGATTTTAATAAAAAGGGAAAACTAAAAAACTAAAAACCTAAAAATAAAAAATAAAAAATAAAAAACAAAAAACAAAAAAAGAAAAAGAAAAAGAAAAAGAAAGAAGGTTTATTGGGGTATTATGTAGACATTCTAATCGAGTGAGAATCCATCAGATACGAATTATTTCAATATGCCTACCTATCAATTTTTTTTTATAAATTTATTTAATTAAAAAATCAAAAAAAAAAAACTGAAAGGGAAAAAGGCAAATTGAGGTCCCATGCAAACACGTACATTTTTTTTCACAAAATTTATCTAAGTAAAAAATAAAAAAAATTGAATAAAAGAAAAGAAACTAAAAAAATATATATAAAGTGGTACATTGAGATCCTAAATAAAGGTCAAACAAAAGTAAAATGAATAAAATTTATATAATGAATGATATATAAATATGATATTTTTCTTAAATTAAGATATTAAATAATAATTTTGTTAATATAATATATATAAATATAAAATAATAAAATATAATATAAAATATAATTTAATATATATAGTGAAAGCAATAAGGAATAATTTTTAAAAATATTTATTAAATAAATAAAGGAAAAACTAAATAAAACAGATTAAAAAGCAAAAGAAAAAAAAAACAAATTATATAACTTAGCATACGACAAACCCTTGAGATCAAGTGAGTTATAAAAAAATAAATTTAAAATTAAATATATAAAGAATAAAAAAGAAAAAAAAGGTTAAAATTTGAAGAAAAAAAAACGCAGCATACCTATAATATCAAAAAAGGAAAAGAAGTATTAAAAATTTTATTGAATCTTGTCAAAAAAAAAATGGATAAACTTTGATATTAAGTTAATTTCCCAAAAAAAAAATATATATTTATGAAACATTTTTAAAAAATTTCACTTAATACCAAAGAAAAAAATCTAGAAAAAAAAGTTCAACTAAAAAACCTTTTAAAAAAAGTAGGTAGCATTGAAAAAAGAATTATAATAAAATAAATAAATAATTTAAAATAAATAAATAAATAAAATGTCAAAGCGGTCATAAAAAAAAATATGAATCCCATATTTAAAAATAAAAAAATGTGGGTTAAAGAGAAAAAAAATTTTAAAGATGAGTCTTACATCTAAAGCAAATTTAACAAAAAAAAAGAATATGGCTCCCACACCTTTAAAAAAAAAAATTTTTAAAAAGCAAGTGAACCCAACTAATTAAAAAAGAAAAATAAAATAAAACTAAAGCGTGAGCCCCACAAAAAAAAATGTGAGCCCGTACATTTAAAAAATTTTAAAAATGCAAATGGGTCCCATAATAAAAAACCATAAAAATCAAGAGGTTGTCACATTCAAATTTACAACAGTTATTTATAAAGTAACCTTGAAAATTTGTTTCACAGATAGAGTGGAGAAAAGTAAAGCTTTGTTTTGAATTAAAGAAAGTAATTAAATATAAAAATAGCTTTTATATTATATATATATTTATTTTGGTACTTAAAAAAATAAAATTTTCAGTTTGATACTTCAACTTTCATTCATTATCCATTTTGGTACGTGAGATTAATACTATTAGTCAACTTACTTTTTGAATTTTGTAAAACTTTTTAAATTTTTTTTAATTTTGATGTAATAATTTTATTAGTATAACATTTAAGTTAAATTATATTTTAAATTCTTAATTTTTCATATTTTAAACAAATTAAATAAAATTATCCAATAAAATATTTAAATACCAAAATATTATGTTAAAAACTCTAACAACTTATAAAATGAAATAATCCATATAATATATTTTTCATTTTATATTTAGATTTTGTTATATTTTGATTAAATTTTTGGTTAATTTTTTTAAAATTATTTTTATTAATCATCTAAAATTAATTTGGTAATCGACCAATTAATCGAATTAAATCTATTCGGTCAGTTAATTAGATTTAAATTGAATTTTGAACACCCTTTAAAATGCTTTGACACCTTATAAGATCTAATAAATTAAAAAAATAAAAAAATATTTATTAAATATTAAAAAATAAATAAAATAGTAATTACCACGTGGCAATCTTTTGGCATACCATAAACAAGTACGCAAGATTTATAGAATGGATAACAAGATGAACTAATGATAAATTTGTAGTCTCAAATCTTAATAGTAGGGCATGGAACATTTGTTGAAGATCTTTTTCACAAGAAGGTTTGCATTAAAGCCTAAGGCTCCGTTTGATAACCCAAAATGAGCTTTTGAAAAAAAATATTTTTAGTGAAAATCACTTTTGGAAAATAAAATAATTTCAATTGTTTGATAACATTATTAGAAATTATTTTTTAGTGATTGGTATTCAATGAAATATATCTAAAATTTTTGTAACTTTCACATCTAAAATTTTACAATCTAGATCTTCATTAGTCAAATACTTTCGTACCCTTTATTTTTGGTCTTGTACGTAACCAAAAACATTCATACTTGTAGAAATATAAGATTTTTTACCATAAAATTGTTAAGTATTAACAAATTTGCATTTTTATATGAATAGGTTGTTATTTAGTTTGTAGAATTATGCTCAGGTAAGTAAAAAGTTAAATTTTAAATTTTAGTCTATGCAAATCCTTGTAACTCTCATGTTAATCAATGAAAAGTTATCTTCTTTGTTCTGTTCACTTGGTATCAGAGCTTAGATATTTCACTCGAAAATTGTGATGGTCAAAATAGCCATGATCGAAGAAAAATGCATAACATTCATAGGCACTGTTAGTAGAGGTATTTCTATCGTAAATATTAATGGATATGGAAAACCATCTATCCAATTGATTGTTCATAAACTAAACGGTAAAAATTCTCTAGAATGAATGTAATCAATGAAGCTCATTATTGATAGCAAGGGAAAGCTCGACCACTTAACAGATAAGGCAAAAAAGCTAGCTAACAATGACCTAACACGAAATATATGAAGATTTGATAATTCTTTAGTGATTGCATGTCGTGTAAACTATTCGGAGCTAGCAATTTGAAAAACTTATTATCTTTTTCCAATTGTGAGAGAAGTATGGGAAATGATTTGAGAGACATAATATGGTATGAAAAACTCATCTCAAATCTTTGAATTGAAGACTAAACTATGGCATTCTAAATATGGTGATTGAAAGGTGATAGAGTATTATAACGAGATGAAAGCATTGTGGCAAGAGCTGGACTTGTGTTGTGAAGAAGATTAGAAGTGTGTGTATAATAGTGTAAAATACATGAAAATGATGGAAAATGATAGGGTATATATTTTTTTGGTAAGGCTAAATAAGAACCTATATGAGGTTAGAGGTCGAATTCTTGACAGAAAACCACTACCAATTCTTCATGAATAGTTTGCTGAAGTAACGAGAGAAAAAAGTCGATGAAAGGTGATATTGAGAAAGAATAATCAACCTGCTGCTAAAGTTTCTACTCTCACCACTAAGATCCAATCTTATACTCAATCTGGACAGACATGGTAAAATAAAAAAGGTGAGAAAATGTGGTGTAATCATTGCCACAAGTCACGACACATACGAGATATATGTTGGGAATTACATGAGAAACCACAGAATTGGAAGAGAAAATAATCCAATCATGAATCAAAAGCATTTCAAATAGGTGTTGAGAAGAAACTAATTTGAATGGTTCAGGAGAAACAAAATAGATATCTCATTTTAGTAAGGAACAGTTAAACTAACAGTATAAACTATAACAATCCACACAATTCTCAAATAATGTGTATTCTTCTTATTCTTTAGCTCAAAAAAATAATCATCTTTAAGTTATTGCTTTTAATGTGACCTTCATTACTAGTTGTCAATGGATCATGGATTTTGGTACAACAGACCATATGGCAAGTTATTCTAAGTTGTTTTCTTCTTATAGCCCATGTGTAGGAAATCAAAAAAATTAAAATTATCGATAGTTACTTTTCAACAATTGTTGGAAAAATGATTAATAGCTATTTCAAAATCTTTTATTCTTTATAATATTTTTTATTTTCCAAATCTTTCTTATAATTTTCTATCTATTAGCAAACTAACTTATGATTTAAAATGTTATGCTAAATTTTTCTTAACCTATTGTGGATTTCAGAAATTAAACTCAGTGAGGATGATTGGCAATGCTAAGAAAAATGATAGACTCTAATATTTTAAAGATAGAAATACCATGTGTGGACAAGCTTAAATGACTCATCATGAGCCAATCTCTATTTTTAGTAGCAATGACATAATGTTGTGGTATCTTAGGTTAGGCCATCCTAACTTTCACTATTTGAAATACTTATTTTCAAATTTATTTAAGAATAAAAATCCATCTTTTTTTTCAATTTGACATTTGTCAAATTGCTAAGCATCATTGTGCATCATTTCTTATTTATTCTTATAAGTTTTCTAAGCCATTTGCTTTTGTCCATAGTGTTATTTGGGGTTTGCATAGAACAACAATAATTAAAAAAAAAATGATTTCTAACATTAATTGATGATCATACAATGATTTGTTGGGTTTATCTACTTAAAGAAAAATCAGATGTTGAACGTGTTTCCAAAAATTTTTATAATATGGTTGAAACCCAATTTCAAGAAAAAATTTTCAAGTGTTTTAAAGTGATGACGGGAAAGAATATTTTAATCAGATTCTTGGAACATATTTTCTAGAAAAAGGGATTATTCATCAAAGCTCTTGTATTGACACTCCACAGCAAAATGGAGTAGCAAAAAGAAAAATAAACATTTCTTGAAAGTAGTTAGGTTTTTAATGTTTACAACTAAAGTACCTAAATACTTATGAAAGTAAGCTATTCTTATTACTACTTAACCTATTAACAAAATGCCATTAAGAGTTTCGAACTTTCAAACACCATTAAAAATGTTTAAAAAATGTTTTCCAATGTCACGTTTACTATTTGATTTGTCTGTTAAAGTATTTGGATGTGTTGTTTTCATGTATGTGCATGACTATAGCCACAATAATTGGACCCATAAGCTATAAAATGTGTTTTTCTTTGATACTCTTCAACACAAAAAAGGTATCGCTGTTTTCATCCTGAAACAAAAATATTTTTTATAACTATGGATGTCATTTTTTTTTTAATCTCAAAGTTTTTTTGACACTCTTCTTCAAAGGAAGAATAGTTGTAAAGACTCGTGGTTTGAAATTGAAGGTAAAATCATAGATTTTGTACTATACTTTAATAAGTTTGGTTTTTGGAGTTTCAAATCTAGAATTGAAGCAGCCTACTTCACTACTTATGAGTGAAGTCTAAACTAGAACAGAGAATAATTCAAGAAATAATGAAAAAGGTTCTGAGCTTACTATTTACTCAAGGAAAAAACAGATTCAAACGAAAGATAATATCATAACTTCACAAAGCTAAAAATCTAATGTGAGGTCAAATCCAAATAACACAACCTTTTCAAGCCCAGCTACCTCTTTTGAATTTAATCCTTTCAAAAGGTGACATTCTTAATTTTGTAGATATTTCGATTACTTTTAAGAAAGGGATTAAAACATGTATTAAGTATCCAATTTTCAAGTATGTGTCATATAAAATCTATCACCTTCCTTATTTTTTTTTACCTCATAGTTGTCTGGTGTTGATATTCCTACGAATATATAAGAGGCTTTAATTATTCTTGAATGGAAAGAGGTTCTCTTTGAGGAGATGAAGGCTTTGGAAAAGAATGACACATGGAAAAAAGTTAGTTTGCCAGAAGGAAAAATGCCTGTTGGATGTAAGTGGATGTTTAATATAAAATTCAAATCAGATGGAACTTTGGAGCGTTACAAGGTAAGGTAAGTAGCTAAAGGTTTTACATAGACATATGGGATTAACTATCCCAAAAATGTTTTGTCATGTCTTAAGATCGAGACACAACACAACCATATCATCTTAAAGTAAAACCCTAAAGTACTATGAAGTCTTCTTTATTAATCATTCTAAAATTCTTCAATAAAATAATCTGCTCAAGTAAAATCCATATCTTTAATCCAACTAATGATAAATCTCTATATATCCAAATGTAAACTAATAAAAAAATTATCAAACTATTTCGTAAGATCTCACTAGCCAACAATGTCTCTAATGCTCAAATAATCTTTCCAATTTGATTTTTTAGCTTCTCATAAACTAAGTAAACTTATCATTTTAATCTAAAAAAAAGTAAAAGGAAAAATAAGCAAACCATAGCTCAACAAGTATAAGCTCGTACACCTTATCAGATCAAGCATCATTTTCATATATACTATATAGATTATTCAAAACATTCATCAAATTATAATATCAAAACATTTTGTAAATTCATAAATCAATATAAAAATATATCAATTCATAAATCATTGCAGCATATACTGTCATTCAAATATCAAAATCAAATCAAACCATTCATCAATCTTTAAAAATTATCATAAATCATTATTAGTTCTTTTTATGATCTTTGTTTATACAAATCATGGATCAATCTTTAAAATCATAAATTCATCATCACAAATCATCATTATCATTAGTTCATCATTAGTTATAGTCACTGCAATAACTCATGACAATGGTTATTTTGACAATTTCATATTCATGATCATTGCTAACTATTATAACTTGCTAGCTAGGCCTTATGCTAACTATTATAACCCGTTAGCCAAGGTCGTAAAACTAGTTATGGTATTAATGATCCCACTTCCTAGTGATGTAAATTCGTAGCTATCATAAAATCATTATTTAAACATAAATCAATTTTTCATTTTATTCATAAGCATGATCCATCATTTATATAGCAAAAACATAAAATAATCATATGCTTGATCCTATTTTTATATATCAAAAATAAAGAAATAAACTTTCACTCATTTAAAACTATACATATATATATAGGTTCGAAAATAAGTAAAGTGTGTGAGATTCTACTTATCTCCTTTCAATTCCACCACTTAATTTTTTCCTCAAAATAATTAATAGCCTATTCAATGGTATTTCCAATATCAGAAATTAATCAATCATTTTTTACTTAACTTATACTAAAATAACTAAATTATATAAGAGTTAACCTAACTAATTAATAATGGCACCCTAGACTCCTTTCACTAAAATGATCGTATCTCAAGATATACAATTTAAAATTAAGATCTTTTTAGTAAATTAGAAACTAAACTTAATGAGCTTTCTAACATATATAGCCCACATTGTAAATTCTTGTAGATTAATTGTAATAATTTTGTCATGCCTTGAGACCAAGATGCAACATGACCATATTACCTTAACATAAAATCTCAAAGTAATACGAAACCTTCTTTCTTAATCATTCTAAAATTCTTCAATAAATTGATTAGTTTGCCAAGTAAAATCCATATATTTAATCCAACTAATGATATATATTTGTATATCTAAAAACAAATCATATAAAAAAAAACTATTTCATAAGATCTCGTTAGCTAACATTGGCTTCGACGATTAAGTAATATTTTTCATTTGATCTTTTAGTTTTTCACAAAACTAAGCAAACTTATCAGTTACATATCTGTAAAGAAAAAGTAAAAGAGAAATGAGCAAATTACAACTTAGTAAGTATAAGCTCACATACCTTACCAATCAAGCATTGTTTTCATACATATTATATAATCATTCAAAATATTCGTCAAATCATAATGTCAAAATATTTTCAAAATTATCATTTTGTTAAACATTTCGTAAATCATAAATCAATATCAAAACATATCAATTCATAAATCATTACAAAGTATGCTACCATCCAAATATCATAATCAAATCAAATCATAGATCAATCATTAAAATTATCATAAATCATCAATATCATAAATCATTAGTTTATCATTAGTTTATCGTTAGCTATGGTCATTACTATAACCCGTAACATTGGTTGTATTGATAATTTCATCCTCTTAATTATTGCTGACTATTATAACTCACTAGCCAGACCTTATACTAACTACTATAACCCGTTAGCAGGGCTATATGATCATGTCTATACTAACTACTATTACTTTTTAGACAAGGTCATAAAACTAGTTCTGATGTCGATGATCCCACTTCGTAGGGATGTAAAAACGTAACTATCATAAAATCGTCTCTTAAACATAAATCATTTTCTCATTCATTCATAAGCATTATCCATCATTCACATAGCAAAAACATAAAATAATCATATGGTTGGTCCTATTTTCATATATTAAAAATAATGAAATAAAGCATTTACTCATTTAGAAACATACATATATACATAGGTTTGAAAATAAGCAAAATGTGTGAGATTCTACCTATTTTCTTTCAATTCCACCACTTAGTTTTTCCCTTAAAATAATTAATCGCCTATTCAAGATAATTTCAACATAATAGAAATTAATCAACCCATTTCGAGACCAATGATATAAAAAACAATTAAGTTAAATAAAGGTTAACTCCACTAATTAATACTGATAGCCTGAGCTCCTTTGACTAAAATAGCCATATCTTGAGATACCTAACTCAAAATTAAGATTTTTTTAATGCCTTAGAAACTCAACTCGATAAGCTTTTTAAATATATATGGCCCATCTCGTAATTCTTTGTAGATTAATTATAATAATTTTTATAATCCATGTCATATGCCGTTTGTCAAACAGCATGTATACCTTCTAATAAAAATTACACATTTATTTATAGGAAACTCCAAATTCAATTCTGCTTTTTCATTGGAAAGCAAAATCAATAAGTTTTCCCAACATATATGACTTAATCTGTAATTCCTTGTATAAAAATTAAGATAATTTTTGAAATTCAACCCTAATGATGTTGCCATATAGTCTGCATATTCTTAAATAAAAATTAAACCACTCTTCATAGAAAACTTGTAATTGACTTCCGTTTGTTTCATTAAAAAGTAGATTCAACATGCTTTCTAACAATATGTAATAATCATAGCAATATCTAATTCTTTGATATAGAATATTATTTTAATCCATTATTATAGATAATAATATCTTATCTAAAAATAGAATTTCTCTTTTAACCTTTAAAAATCCAAATCCTCACTTTCAGCCTTTAAAATCCACTCAATAATCATCATTAAATCTTAATAACATGAAGTAAATAAAACCTAATAATTTATCCAAAATGATCATAAAGATTAATGAAAGATTTCATAATTTTTCTTGATTTTTCTCTTAGAACTTTAACTCCAAATAATAGCAACCAACATGCCATATTTCTTAAATTAAAAGATGGCATATACTTACTTTTAAGAGATTAACTCGATTGTAGCCTTTAATTTCGAATATCTAACTTGATTTTTCATGCTCTCTAATCTTAAAGACGATGAAAAAGAAGAACTCCTATTCTTTTTTTTATTTTATGATAGCTAGGTTTTCTTTCATTTAATACCTTAGCCATTTTTTTTTATTAATTAATCTCTTAATAAATTGATGGACTTTGGTATTAGTCTAGTTTAATTATCATTTGGGCTAGTGTATTACAAAATTTTGCAATCCATATCTTGTGATGCTACCAAATAGCATGTATACCTTTTAGTAAAAATTAAATATTTATTCATAAGAGACATGGAATTCAGTTTCATTTGTTTCGTTGAAAGATAGACTCGATAAGTTTTCCAAATATATATGGATTAATCTGTAATTTTTTGTATAAAATTTAAGACAATTTTCATAATTTATCACTGATGCTGCTGCCATGCAACCTGTATATTCTTAAGTAAAAATTACACAACTTTACGTAGCAAACTCAAAATTGACTTCCATTTATCTCATTGGAAAGTAAACTCTACAAGTTTTCCAACAATATATAATACTTATAATAAAGTTCTATTTATCAACACAAAAACTAATATAAACTCACAGTTTGTAGAAAACTTGCTGTTACACAGCATATATACTTCTTTCTTCAATCGACAATAATGAGTTCTTCTGTTACTAGCCTTAACGCTAATCTATAATCATGCTTAACTCTTAATTAAGTAATAAAGACCCAATCAAATAGGTTAGCATCAACCAATCACGAAGAATTATGTGAGAGTTACCTGAATCTTAACTTTTTTTTTTTAACTTTTAATCTCAAACTTCAACAACAAAAAAACATTCTTCCAAATAAATAAAAGGCTTTTGCTTACCTTAAAAGATGGAACCAACTGTGATATTCCATTTTTAACTTCAAGTTCAATCATCCAAAATCTCAACCTTTAGCAAGAGAGTAAGAAAGGGTTTTTTTTTCTTTTTTGTTTCACGTTAAACAAAGACAGCTAGGTTTTCTTTCATAAAATACCTTAGCCCTTTTTTTCTTTAAACTAATAGGCTTTGGTAATTATTTTGGCTAGGATATTACACATTTGCTTTAGTTGCAAATTTAATATTACACATGTTTTTATTCGTGGCTATGAACTTGGAATGGTCATTACATCATTTAGATGTTCAGAACGTATTTTTTTAATAGTAACTTAGAAGAAAAGGTCTTTATGAATGCTTCACCAAAATTTAAAGATAATTTTAGGTCTAAAGTGTACAGGTTAAAAAAGTCTTTATATGGTTTAAAGCAATCTCTAAAGGCATGGTTTAAGCGATTTACAAGGCAGTCAAGAATCAAGGTTATAGCTAAAGACAAACAGATCATAAAATGTTCATGAAGCACACTAATGATAGGAAGATTGCAATTTTGATTGTCTATGTAGATGATATAATCCTTATAGAAAATGATGATGTTGAAACATTACAGCAAAATTTGAGATCAAAGATTAGGGATCACTATAGTACTTTTTGGGAATAGAAGTTGCTAGATCAAAAAAAGAAATTCTTGTATCACAAAGGAAGCAAATCTTAGACTTGCTAAAAGAGGCTAGAATTAAGGGTTATAGGCCAAGTGATACACTAATAAACTTGAACTAAAAGCTTGGAAAAAATACCAAAAGAGTGGGAATTGAAAAATAAAGGTACTAATGCCTTGTAGGAAAACTAATCTATCTTTCTCATATAAGGCCAAACATTGCATTCGTAGTTAGTATTGTAATCCAATTATATCTACTCACCATATGAAGAACATCTTGAAGTAGTGTAGGTACCTCATTTAGTTTGAGGCTAAATCAATTGGGCTTGATTTAATTTCAAAGTCCAAAGACGCAGGCAATTAGGCTCAAACTCAATTCAAGCCCAATCGTAGAATGTTTTTATATTTTTTATTGTTATTCTTTATTTTTTAAATTTTTATTATTTATATGTGTATATTATTATTATTATTATTCTATTTTACGTTTATCTTTCTTTATATTTTTTTTTAATTTTATTTTTAATTTTAATTATCTTATCTCATTATTTCAAAAAAAAAAAAAAAGAGTTGAATTGCCAAAAAAAAAAGTGGTGATAATGTGGAAGAAAAGTTTTATCATTATTAAATTGAATTTAAACTTTTCAAGATAAGTTCTATTTTTTACGATAATCTTAAATTTCTTTAGTTGGAATTCATCTTAAGTTCTTATTATGTCCTATAAATAGGACTTGTAATTCCCGGTAATCGAAAAAAACAAATCAGAGAAAAACACAGGGAAAACAACTAACCGAAACAATTTTCTCTTGTTATCATTAGCCTTTGAAAAATCTATCACCCCCGTACAATCTTCAAGCCACAACAAGCTCACCTTCATTCCTATCACCAATCCAAATCAAAAGCAAGCAATCGATTGATACCCAATCGTTAGCAAACCTCAAGCCAAACCTACCCACTACTACCGCCACAATTATTCAGCCTTAACCATCCATCTCAAAACATCCAGAACCAAGCACAATTATCCCTACTACCACCCATCACTAATCTAGTCGCCGAACAGCCACACCATTTTCTGATGTTCAGCATAGAAGAACCATACGCCAAATATGGAGAGGTTGGAAAGTAAACTTTTTTAGGCAGTAGTTCAAATTCGAGTAGTCTTGTTTAGTGATTCGAGATTTGGAAGTGTTTTGGTGTAATTTTGAAAAATTTTGGCAGTAGTGACTTTTAGTTTTCGGTATTTACATGATTTGAGGGGTTTTTTTTTTTTTTTTTTAAGTGTTAGGAATCGGCAGGATCAAAGGGAAAGGAGACTAGGAACGAAGGCAGATCAATAGAACCAACGACTGCTCAAGGCTTTGGATCCTTTGATATACGGTTTTGGTTTCCTTTCTAGAGTCTTGATTCAACAAGGAAAATAAAAGATTGGAAGAAAAGAAAAGGAAAATAAAGGTTGAGGTTTGGAATTTGTCGGCAATAGAAGGGAGCTGTTGGAGAAAAGATTGAAGGTGACACAGCTGGACTTAAAAGTGTAAAGGACAAAAAAGTTGTATTGAAGAAGGTAAGAGGAAGGGCCTTGACTACTGACTATAGTAGGAAAAGAAATGATTAAAATAGTTGGAAATTTTAATTAACTCGGCCGTGGTTTCTTACAAGCCCAAACATGGAGTAGGTTTGCAATTTGCCTTGGATCATATTCGGCTTTAGCCCAATTTATTTGCCCAGATGTGGAGTACGGTTAATGGAGCTATTCGGCTTTAGTCCAATTTATTTGGTAATTGCTATTTTTGGTTTATTTGTATATTTATTAACTTCACTTAGTTGTTTCTTTTTTTTTTTAATTGTTTTTTATGTATGTTTAAAATAAATTTTATAATAAATTCATAAAATCTTATAAAATAGTTGGAGAATTCAAATATCAAATCAAGTCTTATCAAATGATTAAAAATTTTAATGGATTTTTTTAAAATAATTTTTTCAATTCTACTAAATGATTGGAGAATTTAAATTTTTAAATTAAATCTTATAAAATTATTGAAAGATTGAATGATCTTTTTTAAAAAAATTCATAAAAAAAAAAAATTTCAAATAAAAATTTTGCCAAACAATCAAGAGATATACATCAAAATAAAATATTATCAAATGATTAAAGGATTTTATTAATTGTTTTCAAAATTAATTTCTTGAAAAAAAATACATTAATGAATTTGATGACAAAGCCTCTTCAAGGTGGAACACGAATCTCTATGATATTTTTAAGATGAAAAAATTATTTTAAATTGCTACCAAATGATTAAAGTAACTTTAAGATCAATTTTTAATAATTAAATTATTTGATAAAAATACAAATATATTTTAAAGTTTGGATAACATGAAATCAAACAGGTAGCATCCTTCGATGGGACTGTGAAAGTGTTATAATTTTTTTTACACGTAATCGTACTTTCATACTTAATTCTGATTTCGTGGATTAGAATTTATCTTTTAAAGATACCTAAGTCAAGTTTGAGACAAATTCAGTTAGGTGATCAATAACACCTAAATAAAAAAGATTAGTGACGACTCCTAATTCTACGTCTAAGAATAGATCCATGGATCTATACGTTATGACAGGCAATACTTAAGAATATACTTGGGAAAGGATTGTTGTTTAAGAAAAACCATTTGAAAAGTGTGGAAGTTCAAAGCAACAAATAGCAGACATTCTAACTAATAGTTTGTCTATACCTAGTTTTAAAGCATCAGTCAACAAAATAGGTATGATTAACATCAATGCTCCAACTTGAAGGGGAGTGTAAAAATATCAAGATTTTTATCATAAAATCTAAACTGTTAAATATTAACAGATTTTGATTTTAGGTGATTAAGTTGTTATTTAGTTCTAGAATTATGCTTAGGGAGATAAGAAGTTAAATTTTAAATTTAGTCTATTTAAATCCTTGCAACTCTCATATTAATCAATATGAAGTTATATTCTCTTTCTCTTTTTTTATGTTATGTTTTGTTTACAATACTCATATTCTGAAAGAATTTCTTGAACCCAACAAAAGTATTATGGGTCTTGAGCAATTTTGGCTATAAAATTAAAGAGAAGGATAAAAAGCAAAGCACAAAAAGGTAATAATGAAAAAAAATAAGGTTTGCTGAAGGGTGGCCATGTAAAGTGAAAAAGGGAAGAGAGATTGAGGAAACGAAAATAGTTACATTAAAAGAAAAAGTAAAAGTTGTCTTTTTGATGGCAAATTCAACTTTGATGAATCCAAAACTATACCCATTAAATTCATATGGTATTGTAATTTTTGGTGGCCATCTTCGATTGTTTACATGGCGACCATTGCCTTTTTCCCAAATTAGCAGAAGAGCTAGTCTTGTTGGGTATTTGTGTTGGTTCCATGTTAACAAAAAAAAAAAAAACTATTATTCTTCTTAATTTGGTACAAGGAGAAAGGGAAAATGAAAAAAAAAAATTAAAGTAAAAGTGATGTCGAAGGAAGTCAATAGTGGACTAGCTACTTGCATAATTATCAAATGAAGCCTAATTGTTCATTGAATTCGAGGTGGTTATTCATGGGCTATCACCATGATGACAATTCATTAGTTTTAATTGTAATCTTTAATCCATATTAGTATCAATTAGCAAAAAAATATGAATAAAACAATAATATTTGCTCTTTCTTTTGTTATGCTTTGGATTTTTTTTTTACTTAATTTTTTTCTAGTATTGATGCCTAGTCCTCCTAAGTTTTGAAAATTGTTAATGCTTCCAATATTTTGAAAACATTTTCAATATAATTGCCACATGGGGTGAACAATTGATTTTAATGCCAAAACCTAAAGAAATTCATCAAAACTGCCAAAGCTTGAATTCCAACCTTCTTTTTGTGGTTCCTTATTTAAAAAATTTAATTCCCAAATATGTTTTCAAGTTTAACAAAATAAAAATAAAAGAAAACAAAAACTTTTTAAAACATAAATCATAAAACACAAAACTTGTAAGTCATAATAATGGCAAACGCCAAATTTCTTAATTTTATGAAATACTATAGTCATCCATACTATTAATTTTGGCAAAATTGCTTAGCTCTCAACTTATCCATGTCAACTAAGCTTTTTCTTTTTATTTTAACTTTTTTTATCCATCAATCTGTCCATCCATAAGATAAATTTTGCAAATGTATGGAGAACATGAGTTTTCATTGGGAATACCACGTGGTTGTTTCATAGTTTTTTTTCTTTTTTGGTTTTTGTTTTTTTTTTCTAAAAAAACTGAAAAAAAAAAAAAAGGAGTAGTTGTTCTTTGATTTAACCAAAGAGAGAATGAAATGGTATAGGTGAAAGGCTTCTGACATGAAAAACTAACACGTTTTGACTTAAAAAAGCACAATTGAAAACAAAGACTAGTCTTTTTTTCAATATTTAGTTTTTGAATACAATCTAAAAAAATCCAAAAACCATATTTTTTTATATAGAAACATGATTTTAGAAAAGCCAAAGCCTATATTTGTTAGCATCACTTTTAACATTATATTGCTTATGATATGTAATTTTTTAATATAATACAAAAATAAAAAAACCACATTTCTTACATAGAAACGTGGTCTTTGAAATGTCAAAGCTTGTTTTTGTTAGCCACGTTTTAAACATTATATTGCTTATGATACTTAGTTTTGGAATGTAATCCAAAAAAATACAAACTATGTTTCTTATATAGAAACATGATCTTTGAAAAGTTAAAGCCTATAGTTGTCAGCTCCACTTTGAATGTTATATTACGTAGTTTTTTAATACAATCCAAAAAAATCCCAAAACTACGTTTCTAACATGATTTTGAAAAGCCAAAGCTTGTATTTGAAAATGTGGTTGATAATTTATTAAAGATAACATTTTTTTTTGTTTCAAAAAATGATTGATAATAAATAAAAAAGTTAGATATAAAAGTTATTTAGGCCATGTTTTTTTATGTTAGAAAGGTGGTTTTTGAACCACAAAAATCATGTTTCTTACATAAGAAACATAATTTTAATGTAAAAAAGAAATACCACATTTTGATAGTATTTTGACTCTTTTTATGATAAGCCAAATGTCACGGATGATGTTTCTTTTTCCTTTTCCCATCTCTTTTACGTGTGCCAAAGGTTGCATGTAAACTTATTTTTTGATCTAAAAAAAACCAGAGGTTACATGTAACTCATTTTTTTATTTGAAAAAATTATAGAAGGGTTAGTGAGAGAAGATTTCCATTTTTTGTTTTTTTTTTCTTCTTTTTGTTTCTCTTACCCACTAAAGAAAAGGTTGGATGCTTCGAGGGAAAGCAGAAAAAAGAAGATGGAAGAAATGAAGTGATAGGTGAAAATGAAGAGATCAGGCTATCTCAAGCCATTCCAATGTAAGTGCCACCAGCACTTGCTATTTTTTGGGTTTATTTTTTTTTTTACTTTTTGATCATAACTTTTTTAGATCTAGAATCTTTGAGATAATTTTCTTTTATAAAGTGATTAATAATGGAAGAATAATGTGATTATGATAGCGATTGAAGAATGTTAAAAAAATCCTCATAATTTTAGATGATTTTTGGTAGAAACTTGATCTTA
The DNA here is from genome assembly GCF_047325235.1 of Durio zibethinus. NCBI lineage: Eukaryota > Viridiplantae > Streptophyta > Magnoliopsida > Malvales > Malvaceae > Durio > Durio zibethinus. The sequence goes on from NC_143162.1 coordinate 29,174,574, forward strand.
AAACGGTTGGGATCTCATTTAATAATGATGCCTCTAAAAAATTTTCAATTGCTGAATGCAAAATATGGCTAACTTCTAGGAGCCTTGAAAGGGACTTGCAACTAGGGATGACAACAAGTCGAGTCGGGGAAGGTTTTTGTTTGTCCCAAATTCAACTTAACCCGATAATTTTTTTTATTTTTTATATCCGAACCTAACCTTACTCGATATTATATAAAATTGTACCTGATCTGACTGACCCAAAATTAATAAAATATTATTTTTTAATATAAACATAAAATTAATTAAATATATAAACATCTATCTAAATATAAAATTAAATAAATAATTAAAAATAATTAATATATATCGAGTTGGATTTGCCTAAAACCTATCCTGATTTTTTTACTATTACCCAACCTGACTCAACCTGATACCTAATTTTCAAAAAAAAAAATCAACCCTAAGAGGTTAAGTCCCATCAAAACCTATTGAGTACGAGTTGGACTGCCTTCCTTACTTGTAACTAAATGAATATTGCCTTGTAGTTTGGAGGATTTGTACAAAGGGACTATCAAGAAGATGAAGTTTCTAGATATGTTTCTGATGATGGTGGGGTAATCTTTTACTTTCAATTATTTGGACTATAGGTTTTTTTTTTTTTGTAAATTAATGTAATTAGGTAATGTTTAGTGTTTTTATATTGATTTTGTTATAGTATTGTATTATGTTGGATTTGTTGGAAGGCATCAAAACTGTGGAAGAAGCAGATCCAAAAAGAGTATGAAGGTGGTCATAACTTTGATTTTTTATTACCAGTGTCTGATATAGGTGTGGCTTTTAGATTACTACTCTTCTAGATTGCTATGAGTCATTAGTTTTGAAATTTAGAAATTAAAAGACTCTACATATTTCCTGAATAATGTCTAATTGCTAGCTGTCTTTAATTGATTTGTTATCTTTGGGGTCCATCCCATTTATTTTCAATTAAATTAGAAAGATAAAACTTTGAAGTTTTGAAATGAAATATCAGGAAGATCATCTTTTAATATGTATTGATCTTTGACTTCATCATAACTATGAAGTTATTGCAAGGCAACAAATTTTAAGCTATGGGCTAATGGGTTTAGCTTTACTTCTGCTTTTAGCAAAGTTTCATTATTTTTGCAATTTATCTCCAAAAAAATAAAAAAGGTTATACCCTTACATCTTGCATACTCTTACATCTTACCCATTACCATGTATGCTTTGAGTAGAGTTTTTATTTTTATTATTGCATATTTTTGTTTTTCATGTTTATTAAATTGAATTGTTCTTACGTGTTTTAATACCATATTCCTATTTTTATTTCTATATATATTCAATGATAAAAATTTTAAATTATGGATGTATTCTTGATTGAGTTTAATCTATTCGATATTATCTCATTTTTGGAAATCAATGTTCTAGCATTATCTGTTTATTGTTAACATTTGATTTAAAATCTTGATTCTTGATTGATTTATTAGATGTCCAAATTTGATTTTATCTCATCACATCTAACGTTTCAAGATTGGTGTGTGAAGTGTTCATTGATATCACATCCTTAATAGGCATGTAAATAATAACATACATCTAAAAGTATGTTTTCTATATTGAATTCATGACTCAATGCTCATGGTATCATTTTAATTGGAAATCAATGTTTTGGCATTATCTGTTTATGGACACCATTTGATATAATATCTTGGTTGATTTGTTTTTTAATCTTATTGTATCGATTTTAGTGTATTTTTTTATCTTTTATAAACATTATTAGATATAAAAAAATCTTTAAAAACAATTGTTGAAGTTCTTCAAAAGATAGGTACTTATGAAATTAAATCAATGTCATTCATATATATTAACATGCATAGAACAAAGCTTGCAATTGAAACCATTCATTGTGATGATGTGCATAAATATGGACCATTCTTGAGTGTGATTGACAGTTATTAAAGCTTATTGTTCCATCAATCTATTTATGTTGTTGCATACTTTCACAATCCATCCTACCGATAACTCTTAAATATTTTATGGTACAAAACTAAAAATACATTGATTTGATGCGTATCTTTTCTTGATTGTTTGTTTCATCCATACTTAATTTCCATTATTTTTTTGTTATTGAAGAATCCTGAAGTAATTCACGGTTTATATTAAGTGTCTTGTCCGACTAGAGGTCGACAATGGAAAAAAATTTCTACATCCATGTAGATAATGATTTCTCATTTCTACTACATTTTACATCTAATTTGATAATCAAATGGCATATGTCAAGTGATTTGGTTGCTTCCTATGCTTTCAAGATTAAACTATCCATAGAGCTCCATTAATGGTTGTGAAAATAGTCAACTGGCCGTGTTATTTGATTATAAATTAGTTAGAAACATTTTTATTTGTTTAAAAGGATTTTTGGAAATTATTTGTAGTTAGTCGATCATGTTTATTTAATTGATTTGAATTGTGTTGTTATTTTGTGAGAATCTTTTGAGTAGAGGATCATAAGCTTAGTCATGTGTTAAGAATTTAAGTTTGGTTTACTTTTTTGACCTTAGCCAAAGAAAAAGAAAATAGATATGAAATCTATTTACTTTCTTATTTTTAAGAAATAAAAAATTTAATAAATTATAAACTAGTTTTAGATTATAAAAATAATTATTTAATTTAATAAGTAAAAATTTTTGAAATTACAGCATCATATAGGCTCATTGCTAGTAAAATTAAAAAGGAGAATTAGGATTAACTATAACTCTTTAGGTTTCTTGAAGCTGATTATTCAATATTTAACATGAATTAAACCACCTTAATCACCTTAGGTTAATAAACAAAAAAAAAATTTTCTTTATGTAGTAATAGTATCACAATATTGTCCCAAATGACACCGTTGCCATGTCAAAAAGCATAAAAGCCTACATATGTATGAAAATGGTTAGGATTGAAATCCGATAAGGAGAAAAATTGATGCTTATAGTGAATGGTGGGATGAAAAATGACATGTTAGTGTTTTTTTACCTAGAAGTTAGATGTTTATTAACATTTTAAGATAATATTAAGAAAACTACTTTGAAAACTATTTTACAGGAAATGCTTGATGCTGTAAGATTTAAGTAAGAAAAGGATTGATCTTGAGTTATAAGACCTTTTAGATATAATGTTTATGGATGCAATAGCCATAGGAGACCATGTGTGGCCACGTTCCCTAGATGTTCTTTGAAGTAGCACATTTATAAAGGATGTTGCAACTTACGAAAGGGTAGACTGATTGAAATGGGGATACACTACTTAAGACTAAGTTGAAGTTTGAGGTTAGGTCTAAACTCAAAGCTTTCGATCAAGGGAAACAAGTTAACCTCGATGTTTTACATACGAAAAAAAAAAAAGCAAGCTGGAAAACTTGTTCTTCTAGGAGCTAAGAAACTGTCTTTTGAAGTTGGATAAATTTTGTGATAGTAACTATAGTAGGAAGAACTCAGCTTACATATCTTATGGTTTTTTGTTCTCTTTATAGTATTACTGAGGCAATGAAAGTGTTGAATAGCATGGAAGAGGAAATTCCAAAAAAAAATAGTCTATATCATTTCGCCACTAAACTTTTAACAGATAATGTTAAGAGAGATTTTCCTAAAACTTCTTGAAGATACCAAGGCTTGGTGGTTAAATATGGGATTTGATGATAGCACTAATTTCTATAACTTTTGGCACAAACAGCAGCTTGAATTTCAATCATATCCACATGTACTTTCATCCATTTATCCTAAAGTGCGTTTTGTTAGGAATAATGACTTAAATCCCATAACAGATTTATTTGAGATTGGTTAGATATTACTTGATGGATAAGAAGACTTACAGAAAAAGAATTCTAAAAGAAAAGTGATTCTTGATAGAAGAATTTTAAGAGAAAAAAAATTCTTGATAAGAGAATTCTAAGAGAAAAATGATTCTTGATAGGTAAGTTAGTATACTTATAAATATGTGAAATCTTTAAAAAAAATATGTAAGAGAGTTGTAGGGTTTTATAGGATAGATATCTCATAGGACTAACAAAGATTAACATATTTATGGGTATGTATGTTACAGTGGACTATAAGATACTGAAAAGGTCCATATAGGTATGCTGTATATGTTGGAGTGGACTAGAGGAGACTAAGATGATCCACATAGGTATGAGTGTATGAGTGTATATGGGTATGCGTTTGCTTGAGTTGAGAACACTCCATAAGATTAAAAGAGATTTAGAGAGTCTTATGAGTATTGATTGTTAAGTGAGGTTAATGTGATTTGTATGTTTATAATTCTCTATAACTAGTGGATATTGTTTCTCATCCGTGAACATAGATCGATTGGACTGAATCAAATTAAATTGTTATTTCTTGTGTGATTAATTAATTATTTAATTATATTTCCACTGGCGTGATTGATTAGAAAACTTTTTTGCCTAATAAATTGTATCAGAGCATGGTTCGAGCCATGGGAAATGGCAAGTCTAAAAAAGCTCGACTCAAGGAAAAAGTTCGAGTTCGTGTTTTGAATATCGATTTGCATGAAATTTGAAGACACGCAAGAGAAGATGATTGCGAGACTTTCATTGTAGGTAAAGCCAAGTATGTCTAGTATGAAAATTGATGATTGATGAAATTTGAGTCAAGATGGAGATTATTGGGAATAGTGACTCAAATCCCAAAATAGATTTATTTGAGATTAGTTAGATATTACTTGATGGATAAGAAGACTTGTAAAAAAAGAATTTTAAGAGGAAAGGGATTCTTAATAGAAAAATTTTAAGAGAAAAGAGATTTTTGATAGGTACATTAGTATGCTTATAAATAGGTGAAGTTTTTATAGGGTTAAATATGAGAAAAAGATCCAAAAGAATTGTAAGATTTTATGGGATAGATACTTCATAGGACTAGAGGAGATTAACGTCTTTATGGGTGTGTATGTTGGAATGGATTATAAGAGACTGAAAGAGTCTACATAGGTATAGGTGTGTATATTAGAGTAAATTAAAAGAGACTGAAATGGTTCACATAAGTATGGGTGCATGAGTGTATATGGGTATGTGTTTATTTGAGTTGAGAATACTCCACAGGTCTAGAGGAGATTGAGAGGGGCTTATGAGTATTGATTGTTGAGTGAGGTTAATATGATTTGTATATTTTTAATTCTTTATAACTAGTGGATTTTATTTTTCATCCTGAATATAGGTCAGTTGGACTGAATTATATTAAATTGTTGTTTCTTGTGTGATTGATTAATTATTTGATTATACTTTCACTGACTTGATTGATTAGAAACATTTTTTGTCTAAGTAGTGGTATCAGAGCTGTCATGATCCTAACACCTTTAAATACCTTAGTTTGATGTTTAATTTGGTTTGAAAGTATTTTCTACAATCTTATCTTAAGGTACTTTAGGTACCTTGTGTTTTGTATTATCTTTGGTATATTTTGAACAAATCTGGTGGATGTATTGTAGTTATGCAAATATTTGATGGTGATACTCTGCTTATATTGTATTCAGTGTCTTCGAAAGTTCAACAAGTGTGCGGACAACATTTCTCTTCTTAAATCTGGTTTCTGGATTCAATCATTGTTTTAGGGAATTGATATATCTAATTGTGCAGATGGCATTCCATACGATTAATAAGAGCAAGGAATGAAGCAAATGTTCAATTTTTTAATTTTGGTCATACAGTGGCTGATATAAATATATTAAGAGAATTATAATTTTAAGGAACCATGCTTGAATTCAGCATATATGAAGTTACATGGTTCTATCTCAATTTTTTTTTTTTTTGTAATTCCAGAGAAGGTATTATATCTTTTCTTTTAAAATTTATTTTCTCTCTTTCCCATTCTCTCCTAAAATCTTCAGAAGTTTGGTTATAAATGTTTAAAAAGAAAGAAGGGCATACCAAGGTATGCACACAGAATATGCTCTAAAGAATCTTCAGATGTCAGAAGAATTGAAAATATACAAGAATTTACTCATCACCCAACCATGAGGGCAAATGAAACAGCAGTATTTTGCCTGCAAGTTGTTCCTAAGAGTTATGCAGGATAATCTTTGTATCAGATGTCAAACGTTTTTTTTTTTTTGGCCAACAGATGTCAAAAATATTTGACTCTATACTATTCCTATCTACGCTAGTGTATGAAATCAACCTACAGATTAGGATCTGCAGCAATGCTGAATCAGCATATTCCGATGGAAACCAAGCAAAAGTATTTAACTCTGTTCTATTTCTATCTATGCTAGTGGATGAAAACAAGAAGAAAAATTCGGAATCTGCAATAATGATGAATCACCATCTTATGGATATCAATCAACAAACTGACAAAGACCTTTTAGTCCTTGATAAACACTCCCTGATCATGGCAGTAGTCCGATGCAGTTGTCATACTCGAAGTCCATCCCATATACAGTTGCTGAGTCCAATAGCAGATCATCAGAATTCTGCAATGCGAGGGGAGAGTCATTCATTGGAGGTCCAAGAGAACTGCAGCACCCTGGGCAGACAAACAATGGTGGCACAGCCTCAGAGTCCTCTATGCCACAGCACCGTGTGTGCTGCCACACCTCACAAACGTCACATGCTACCATCCTCTCCCCATCATCATCCTGAGCCCCACATTCGCATCTCATTATCCAATTGTGAGCGCCACCTTCATGCCTTAGCTTACTGTCCCAATCTATTCCACTCCCTCTGACCAGAATTTCTGCACCTGACTCAAGAGCTCCAAATAGCACATCTTTATCCTCCATTTCATCCAGGTCGCCAATCTCCGTCACCACAAGTCTATCCATAATACAATAGGTATCTCTCAGTGCTTTTTCAGCTGCTTGCTTTAGGTCGAAGACTGTCGCATGTAATGGAACCATGACAAGTTCACCAGCAGGTGGTTTCTCGGTCAATATATTGTCTACATCAAGCAAACTGGG